>NW_020955790.1:112502-311581 GCF_003031625.1 Empidonax traillii
GAATGAAAGCAGAATTTTTGCTCAAATCCACATCACTAGTGCTTCCAGTTACTTCTGATTTGAAGTACTATCAAATCTAGGCAAGATTTTTTGGTGCAAAACAAAAAAAGATTAAGACAACAAAGAAGTCCCTCACTTTGAAGGATGGATGTGTCTAACTAGGACTGGCGTTCTTTGGGTTGAGTGTACTGAACTATGAAGTCTCAGGTACTCTGTATATCAGACCTCTACCCTTCTAAACCTGCCAGTCTTGTCAGGAGAGCCAACATCTTGTTCTGAAGGTTGCTAAAGCTTCCAACAATGAAGACACACACACAGAGATTTCTCTCACAGAGACAGTAATTCTGTTCTTTCTTGATTTTTTTTTTCAAGAACAAAGTTGCACATAGGAAAAAAAAAACGAACCCATGAAAATCTCATACATCCTTTTTCTGTATCTAAATTCGGTAAAGAAATTGGCAGGAAACTAACAAAAGTGTTGCAGTCACGATTCTGATCCTTTTATATATTTCAGTTGAGTTTTGTGGCTCCAGGTCATTATACTGTACAATGTACATATTAGGTATATTACCAACTTTATGTGAGAAATCCAAACTCAATAGCACCTGTACAGAATTCTGATTCAGTTGTTTGCAGAGATTTGAAACTGTTTTCTCAGTTGAATTTCATATATTGTATGAAATTTTCTGTACAACTGTATTGCTTTCTTCTTAAATAAGTGTTGTAAATATAAGTCAGAAATCCTTGACTTCTTAATGTTATTTAATTATTTTTAATAATTAATAATCTAAAATATATTTTCTTTAAGTGAATTTCATTTAATTACTTTAAAAGTTTTTATTTTGCTTTTGTATTTAGTTTTATTATTATTAAGGTAGCTATTGGGTTGCAAGTACTTGATATAAAAGGCATAAAAGAATTGATCAAGCATACATGACATGAAAATATGCATTATCTGTTGGCATAAGTAAAATACAGAAAGTTAGTGGCTTCCCAGAGACAGATAGCTCTTAGTCAATAAACACCCTCAATTTACTTTCTAAATCTGTTTGAAGGCATCTGCCCACTTATTGCAGAGCCTGCTCAACTCATCACAAAGATAAGATCCACCTGATAAGAGTAGCAGGGTCCCACACTGTTTCTTTCTTACCTCTCTGTACTTTTTAAAATTCTGTAATTTTAAATCTTCTCTGCAATTTTTTTAAACATTTATCCAGTCAGACTCCACAGCTGCGTTTTTCAAAACGCTCATATGTCTGTCTGAACAACAGGGGAAAGAGCTGAATAATATATAGCTTCAGTGGAATCCTGAAATGGAGCTTGCTGTCTCTCCAGATACTTCTCAGTTTCCAGGATTTTAAGATTAATTAGCTCATTTCCTTCTACATAGATCAGTGTCTTTAAACATGAAACAGCTGTGAATTTTCATTAACCAGTCAATTTCTTCTGGGGTATGAGGTTAGTGAACACCACTACTGGGCTTCTTCTGTAACTTTGAGGCTTGAAATTATCTGCATGGAAATAATAATGCTTCAGAGATGAGGAAGAAGCGGTGAATCAGACCTGTCTGGTTCTCCCACTCAGCTGTACTGACTCATCCTCAGCTTTAATGTGCAGCACGAGAAAGTTGAGTTGCTCAAGTCCTTTTTTACATCTAATGACACACAACTGGCAGTTTCTCAGGCTGTCAGGAATTTGTTCTTGAGAAGAGCTGGTTTGTTTTAGTGTCTCTTCGAATGCACTTCCACTGAGACAATCCACAGAAGTTCTTTCTCTGAGACCTGAAGGCAGGAATTGCATTACCTTTTGTAGTGTTAAATGGTCCAACACACAACAGAGAGAACTAGAGTAGACTGCATTTCTAGCAAAGGGGTCAGAATACATTCAGCCCTCCTCTGTTCTGATCAGTGGGAACTGTGACCATGCCTGGGGTGTCTCTGAGCCTGTACAGTATAATTTCCACATTTTTCCTTCACAGTTTCCAGAGCCTTTGTTTAGAAGGTAAGTATGCCGAGTGTGGATGGGTTGTGAGGAAGATGCTGAGGCTTCAAGAAATTACATCATTAACGAGATGCTTCTGAAGGCATTGCTGCTCTGTTCTCTAAGGTACAGAGGAGGATCTAAATGATTACAATTTCCACTCTTTGACATCCGATGAAGACAAATGCATGTATTCTCACTTCACATGTGGAGAAATTAGGCTCGGAGAAAATGAGTGCAATGTTCTCTGTTGTTCTCTGTTCTCTGTTGTTCTCTGTTGTTCTCTGTTGGGTCTTTTTGGGTGTTTGAGGGTGACTAGGCACCCAAAATGGGACGCTCAGCTGGCATGCACTTATAGTTTTGGTCTGGCTGGCTTTCTTAACCTCCTGTCAGTCACAGTTTTAATAACATGAAAAAGCAGATAGAGAACCCTATCAGCAAAGATGTACATGGGATCACCTGATGAAAGCAGGGAATAGGCGTACAGCTGCATGGGTGCAACCAGGACTCATGATGGTGTAATATGTACCTAAAGCTCACATCAGTCATTCCCTCCTGACAGAAACAGGCGTATGCAGCAGACAGCAAACATGCAAGCAACTGCATCATCAGATGTTGCATGCTACACACCTGCTGATGAAATCCCTGACATGCCTTCAGCAAACCAGGCGTTCCTGAGACAGATGTAGAGAACAGCATCCCAGGTCTGCAAAGGAGGCAGGAGTCCTGCTCACAGTAAATTTAACTTTCTGTGCCTGGGCTGTTTGCTGCTCTGCCTGGGCTTCTGCCAGGCTTCCAGAGACCCTGGACAAATGCCACGGGCTGGGCAGCAGTAGCTAAAGCTTCCCAAGCTGCCTTAGCAAATCCATGGTTTTTCGGACTGTGTAAGTAGACCCATGGAGGAGGGGATTCTCATATTGATACTTTGCTGGGGGAAAAAAAACAACAGCATGAATGAGTCATGTAGAAATTCTTAATTCTGAAAAATGGATTTGAGCCTAAGTGTTAGTTTGTGTCATATCACACTTGGTAAGTTCTGTGCAAATAGCTGTAATATGCTGCCGAAGTGCTTATTATTTTAACAATGTTACATCGCACATTGCTTGCAGGACAGCTGAGATGTTACTTAGGGATGAAAATAGCAGAGAATCATCACTTTATTAGTTGTGCAGGAGTTCATGAAAGCAAGCACGTGTGATTTCTAGACTTCTAAGCCTGCCCTTGAAGGGTGGGAGTTGCAAGGGTTTAGTTTGGTAGAAACCCTCCTTTTATCATAGAATCATAGGATCATAGAATGGTTTGGGCTGGAAGGGACCTTAGAGATCATTTAGTTCCAAACCCACTGCCATGGCCAGGGATGCCATCCACTAGATTAGGTTGCTCAGGATCCCATCTAACCTGGCCTTGAACACTTCCCAGGGTTAGGGCAGCCAGTAAGTTCTCTAAGCAACATGTTCCAGTGCTTCACCATCCTCTGAGTAAAGAATTTCTTCCTAATATCTGATCTAAACCTGGTATCTTTCAATTTAAAATCATTGCCCCTTGTCCTGTCACTATTTCCCTGTATAAAATATCCCTCTCCCTCCTTTTCTTAAGATACTGGAAGGCCACAATGAAGTCTCCCCAGAGCTCAGCATATTCTGTGATTCTGTGATAACTCTTTATCCACCGAAGAGTTCATCCATCAAATCCATGTCTCTCCAATTCGGAGATTTGGATGTCATGTGGAACCATGTCGAAGGCCTTATAGAAATCTAGATAGATGACAACTGTAGGTCTTTCCTTATTGGTTGTTGCTGTCACTCTATCACAGATTGGTCAGGCACAATTTGCCTTTAGTAAAACTGAGCTGGCTGCCTTGGATCACCTCCTTGTCTTTTATGTGCCCTGCCATAACTTTAGGAGGATGTGGTCCGTGATCTTTCAAAGCACACAGGGAGGCTCCTCAGTCTGTAGTTTTCCAGATCTTCCTTCCTCACCTTTATAAAAATGGGACCGATGTTTTCCTTTATCCAGGGACTTCACCTGAGTGCCATGATTTTTCAGATACAGTGGAGAGTGGCTTGGCAACAACAGCAACCACTTCCCTAAGGACTCTGGGATGCCTGTCATCCAGTCCCACAGACTTGGCTATTCTGCTTCATCAAGTGATCCCAAACCTGCTCTTTGCTTATAGTGGAAGGATTTCACTCCTCACTCACCCACCCTGAGGATCAGGGACTTGAGAGGACTTGGAAGCCTGATTACCAGTGAAGACTGAGGCCAAGAACTCACTGAGTACCTCAGCCTTTTCCATATCAGTTGACACCCATTCACCCTTTTTTTTTAATAAAGAGGGGTCCACTCTCCTTCACCTTTTCTTTTTAACTGACCTAAGTACTTAGAGAATGCCTTCTTGTTATTCTTCACATCCCATGCTAAATCCTGTTCCAGCTTTGCCTTGGCTTTCCTGTTCCCATCCCTGCACATGCAAGCCCTGTACTCTCCCCATGTCACCTACCTGTGCTTCCACTGGCTGTGCATTTCTTTCTTCCTCCTCAGTTTGACAAGCAGATTCTTTGCTCAGCCATGCTGTTTTCTGGCCTACCTTGCTTGATTCCTACACACCAGGATAGAGAGCTCTTGTGCTCTAGGAAAAGTGGCCAGGAAATATAACTCAAGATTGCTCCACGCTGGAGTCAACCACCTCCCTCCCCTACTGTCTTCTCTCTGAAAGCAGCTGGGATTTCGACATGACTTGAAAGAAATCTTAATGGAGACAGTTATGGAACAGGTGTTAGGAGAAAATACATCTATTGCATAAATAATTTTTTAATGTCAGATGTGTTAAATACTGTAGATGTGGACAGCCTTTCAGGATACTGAAATCAGTTTCATTTCACAATGGAAAACCTGCTGCTGTTTAACAAAGGCTCCATGATTCAGGCAGAGTAGGCAGGAATTTCTGTCTACCTGTTGAAACAAGTCTATGTCCTGTGTACACTAAAAAGATATTGAATCCCAGGAGTATCTGTTCCTTAGGAATAGATAACCCAGCTAACTGCCTCTGGAGAGTGCTCTCTTCTAATCCAGGCTTGTGTCCTGCTGCTGGTCTTTATACATATATTTTTTTAGTTGTACTCAGTACAGAAACTTGCACTTTTCTTATAATCTGTCAAAAGATCCAGATTTGTTAGTTTCCTGGACACACTGGAATGCCAGCCTTCTCTTTCCCTGCTAGGCTACTGAAAGGAAACATACTGAGGCTGTGGTATTTACTGCATTACCTACTGAGCACCCTGCTGGCCTGAAGTATGATCCTATGATCCTAAGTAGCCTTCCTCTTTATTTTCCATTTCAATTTTGAATTAATGGCACATGCAATTGGAGCTCTGGATTGATACTGTGATTATTTTTAATCTGAACAAATAAATGCAAGTTAGTGAGTCTTTCTTTTTTTATGCATTGAGATAAAAATAAGAGAAAACCCATTATTTAGGCCTGTACTAGCACCACAGCATAAGCTGCGGTAGTGCAGTTTGCTTTCAGACATCTTCAGACATTGGCCTGCCTCTGCACAGCTATTTCTCTCCTAAAATCATGCTCTTTAAAACTCTGACTCTGTTAAATCTCAGGTCTTAGAGTTGCCAGATATACTGATGTGATCATGTGAAACCTGCTCTGTGACCTTGCTTCATTAAATCAATAATGGTCAGTTGTGTGTTCTTTACTTGCACAAAGGGTGAATTCAGTCCAGTCCAGTTTCTAGGCTACTGGCTCTTTGCAATTTCTGCTTTATCTGCAATGGTAAATCCTTTTTTTTTATATATTTTTTTTTTATTTTTATTTTTTTTATTTCTGGAGGTTCTTTCTTCAGTGCAGGCAAGTATTGAACCTGTGCAGTGTCTGTAGTGAAGAAGGTGAACATTACTGTCCTCAGGAAGGCAATACTGTCTCCTGGTCAGAGCAGGGAGGCCAGTCCATCCCTGGGGTCCCTTGGGTACCCATCCACACGGAGTGAGGAGAGTATGCTGTCAAATGCTTCAGGGGATTAGAAACTTCCAGCGCTGGTTTCCTTATAACAAAGAAACTATCAGATGTTTTTTTAATTCGCTCCCTCCTAAGAGCTAAAGGTGTATCTTGGCTTTTTCAAAGCTGGAGACTTCCTTTTTGAAATCAGGCTTAATCACTTCCCCTTCCTCTTCTTCCTTACCCTGTGCTTGCCATCATTCAGAACAGGTCCTGCCCTGGGGTGCCCAAAGGAACATGGTAAAAGTCAGTGATTCCTGGTGTCCAGGCCTGAATCATCACCATCAAAATGAACAGAGAGTGGCTCTCTGAGGAAATCTGCAAACTGAGGCAGGCAAACAGGCACCAGTTTTAATGAGTGTATATTTTTGAGATGATCTTTGAAATCATAACTGCTAGAGAGTGACTCCCAGCTCAAAATAAACAGATAATATCCGCACCAGAAAGCCTTTTTAATATTTAAGCAAGGCTCAATCTTCCTCTTGAAATTAAAATGGGTCTTTCAAAGGAACTTTATTTAAGAGGAGAATGTTTATTCAAAAATATTCAAATATCTTGGATACTATATATGTATTATCATCAGGCTTCAGGCATTAATCTCTAGGAATAAAATGGATACTTAGCATTTTTGTAACTGGTGCAGCAACTGCAGTTTATTAAATAAACCCTCATGAAAAGACTTCATGATTTCTCATCAGAGTCAGGCTACAGCTGGGAGCTTCCAGTTGCCACACGTTTTACCTATAATGCATAAGATAGTGTTCCAGCTGTGTACATGCCTTTCTGATGCTTAAGGACCTTTCAGTGTAGGACACATGACCAAAAGTGGATGAATGAGGATTGCTCAGTAATAGGAGAATGGGGTTTTTTTATATTAATAAGGCTACACAATAGCACTCGGCGCTCCTAATATTAGAAAATCATAGCGACAAGGAAAGTAGGGCAGCTTTATTAAGGACAGTACGGAATCACAAATCCAATGCAGTACACATTGGGCTGTGTCCCACATATACCCTATGTGGGACACTGTCGAATGTATGCCTGTGCTCCTGTTATTCTAACAAAAGACAAAGGAGGGGGCTGAATACAGCAATGCAATCGCTGGCAGTGTTCAGGTTAACATCTCTGTCAGATGCATAATTGTTATAGTTTACCATGAAAAGCTAGGCTGGCTTTAATCACATTTGCAAACCATTTTACAAATCCAGGTTAGAGTGTTTACCCTCAGACTTTAGACTTAAGCAGATTTGATTTCACAGAGAAATAGTTTTCAGTGTAGTGAACTTTGTAATTGGGCAAGGCTCAGAGGCAAGTAAAAAATAAGCATGAAGCACTTGCCATGAAATGATGCACATCTTAAGAGGAGAGAAGCTTGTATTTTCTTTCATTCATTTCACACTTGAAAAAATGCAGGCATTTCAGATCCCAGTTGAGGGAAGGAGAATCCCTGATTTGAGTGTTGGAATTTGATGTTCTCATCCTTGCATTCTTTTTATCATTTCAGATACGTGAACAAAGGATTGTTGTGCTGTTCATCTGGCATAAAAAATGGCCCAGAATTAAGTTGTGACTCATTTTCATGACAATTAAGGAGGAGGAAATATCAGCTCCTTTCTCACAGAAAACGCCCTAAGCCTAGATGCAAAGCAGTCTCACGTTGGTGCAAATCCTGCTCTTCTCTGCATCAAAATCCCCAAATGAGCACTGTCACAAGGCTTTGCAATTCTGCAGTTATGCCTTGCAGTCAAGGCAGACAAGCCTGCCTTGAGTCAGTTCCCCCCCATCAGACTTGCAGCAGAGCTAAGCAGTAGATAACAAGTTTTAGCAGCACCCAATATCATTTCCTATTTCTCTTTATCCCCTGGGCAGGACGGTGGTATTTGATCTGGATATTGATGTCTGCCAGAGTGCTATGCTCAGCTTGTTTATTTTGGGGAAAAAAAACAAAACACAAACCCAAAACAAACCAGCAGGATCCAAATGCAATGGCAAACAGTCTCGGAATATATCAGAGACAAGAGCTGGCATCAGGGAATTTGGTAACCTGCATGCACAGTAACATGGCAGAAGGACTGGGCTGCCCTTGGAAATGCCCCAGAGCTCAAGTCCTTCCTATTCCTGGGAGGTGTAATTGCTGTGAGTGGTTTGGTGGGATTTGGAAACTCTCCCACAGGCATCCAGAGGAGTTATGCTGCATTTGTCTGGCCTGGTTTAGTACAAAATGTGGTTAGGATGTGCATTTCTGGAGCAACTCTGAGAGTCAGACAGAAAGGAGGGAAGAAGTGGACGAGCCCCAGATATAAAGCACCGCAGTAAATAGCATCTCTTTTCCTGGGCTGAACCAGTGCATCAAGGCTGCTTCACTTTTCATCTCCTGACTTCCCAGGACGCCAAACCCAGGTTCTCTGCTTTTCTTCCTTCAGACACAGTAGGTCCCAGTTTCCTGCATGCCCTGGAAGTCTCACCCAATGTGACGTGCCGCTCCATGGAAATCTCAGGCTGTTCCAAGCATTTCTGGTGAGACCTACCTGGTGGTTTCAGAGGTATCTCTTCATCAACAAAGATCTGCGGGGATCATAAATGGGACAAGGGTAGAGAGGTGCGTGTTTGGAGAGGTGAAAGGCCAGGTGGCAAACACAAGAGCCTTGCTCCTCAGGCAGCCAATAGAGAGAAAAGTGAGACAAGTCCATTTGCTGGAAGCCATTTGCGAAGGGGGGCTGGGAGTGAGCAGAGGTGAACCGAAAGGGCTGCCAGCAGTGACAGAGTTAGCAAGGTGCCTCCTTCCTCCTCTCTTTCGACCGCAGAGACGAAAACTCGCTACGTCCTGTTGTGAAAAATAAGCTGGGTGGAGTGATTCATATGTGTGGGATTTTAGCAAACTATTTTAATTGTCACTTAAATTATAACTTTAGCCACCTTGGCTAAAGTTATCAAGTTTTTTTCCTGTTTTGCATTTGTATTTAATCATTTTTCCCAGGAGCAGTTGATGCTTAGCAGTTGGTAATCGCTGAGATTTGTTTTCTGAAGTATTTTGCTATATTTCGTTCTTTCTTGTTTTGCTAACTCAGAATGTGATATGTTCAAATACTTAAACAACTGAAATTTTTATTCAAATGTACTTAATGTTTACCTTTTATTATATTAGGAAAGGGCAAATTATATTTTGTACTTACTAGGTAATTCAATTTTTTTTCTTAGGAGTTATGTTGAATTGCCTTGGGATAGAAATTATGCTATAATAACATACAAAAAAAGGTGGCATTGATTTCCATTATCAAATAAAGCAATACCAAATTGATTTGGATATGAAAGAAGAAGAAGGTGTCAAAACATGTTTTTTATTTAACGTTGACTGTATTATTGTACAAAGAAAACTGATGCTCATGAAATAACTGTTAACCAGTGCTCAAACAGCCTGGAATGAGCAGATCTTACTCCTGATGTCTCAGTTGATTCATAGACTGGTGGGTAGGAAAAAGAAATTTACAGCTTTTTAAACCTCTAAATAGTTTCTCAGTTCTAATGAACAAGTGGTTGACCAAGCTAAAAAGAAGACACTGAAATATAGGAAATACACTTTTTTCACTTACAATAAAGGTTCCAAGTGAAAAAAAGCTTGTTTATCACTTGAATAAGCGGTTGTCTCAGGTGTTTACATAATGCCTTGGCTCCCCATTTCAGTGCTCTGCCTTTCTTTAGGACCTTGTTAGCAAATATGTTGCTAAAACACTGAGCTTTTAACTTGAGCAAGGATTGGACTTCAGGTCTCCCTACCTCCTCACAAGCAAGACCCTTCTCTTGTCAGCTACGAGATCATAGTTCGCTTAGGGGAGATAAAAATACTGCATAGAGAGTGGGAGGGCTCTACTGGGAGGGAGAGTCTGAGAGCTGCTGGGAGCCTGAATGCAAAAACAACCTTCCAAAAGGTCAGAGGTAGGCTTTCACATTCCCTTAGGGCAGATGGGGGGGTTTGAATTTGATTCTTCTACAGCTTGAACTAATGCCTTAACTAGAGTTCACGTGTAAGAGGGAAAATACCATCACCTTCAGATTTGCTGTCAAGGAGGTGAGATGAACTTTGACTCCCAAGGCAGAACAGGTTGGGAAGCACCAGTTTGGGCACCGTGGTGACAAAGCCATGCATTTGAAGTGATGCTCCTCAAATCTAGATCAATTTACATCTTTTGGGAAACAAATCAAAAGGCTATTCTGTGCAGACTCCACAGCAGCTGTTCTTTGCAGCCAAATACAGTTAGGGATGTTCAGTACTTGTACTTTTCCCATTCTGTCTGTTCATGCTGCCTTTGACAATAATTTAATTTTGATTTTTAATTGTGGCACTTCCCACAGATCACCTTCTGATGTCTTACAGACAGTTAGTAGCTTCCAAACTGGAGGTTAAAAAGCTTTGGCCCTGGGGACTCAACAATTGGAAAGCTAACTGTGCAGAAAGGTTGGGAGCACAGAAGGATAAAACTGGATTTTGTGACTGCCAAAAATATTAAACTATCCTAAATCTAGCACAAAGTATTTTCTCATGTCACAATCAGCACATCCCAAAACAGAAACCAGATCTTCCAAGTTCCAGCCCAAAACGTCTCCTCTGAGCCATGGTTACTGCATCTGCATTAATTTTGCATTTTCCCATCTGGTAGAAAAGCAGTTTTATAGTTTTAAATTCCCAGTTAAACCTTCATTAACAGCAAGAAGCTTCCAAGACAACCTTAACGCTGCTGACTGACTCCCAAGGTTACTCCTCTTGAATTAGATTTGTCTCACAGACAGCATATGGTGATCAGTTGCCGGAAAGGGGTTTCTCTGGTCTTTTGTAACACATTGATTAGAACCACCCTGTTTCCACCAGAGGAAGTAGATGATTCATGCCACGGGACCTTTGCTTCCACATAGTTCATATGCACTGGCTACCTTCCTCTGCTGGAGGGAACTAAAATTCATTCTGGCCAGACAGTTCAACATACTGAGAGATCCCTCGGAGGTCAAGGAGATTTCCAGAGGTGTCAGTCAGGCCATGTTCAGTGCTTGACACTGTGGAGAGCTCCTAAACTAGACCTCAGCACTGGATAAAGCCAGATACATGATTGCAGATTTGGACTATGCAAACCGAGATGCTGAGGACCAGATTTCCAGAAACCAAGTTTTCTGATCTGTTATCATATGATGATTGAGCCCCACTGCCCCTGGAAAACAATTTCAGTCTTTCTTCTGTGCCTGCTTGCTTTATTAAATGCAGAAGTTGCCACACGCTCATAAACCTCCAGGGGAGGAGGAGTACCACTGAGTTTTAAAGAGCTTTAGAAGCATAAAATGGCCTAATTTCCTCTCATGACTCTCAAAACTCTCTCCTAATTTCCCATCAAACAGCTGCCACATTAATCAAATTGCAGCTTGCATGGCAAAACTGTGATCCTGCCAGTTTCCTGACTGTAACTTTTTAGTGCTCCTTCAACACTTCTGAAAGTTTGGTTCAGAGGTGTAATTTTTTTTACATTTGCATTCGAGGCTGGGAGAGCTTTGCCTTGCCCCATACACTGGTATAGAAAAATCTTCTCGGTAGGAGAAAAGATATAAGCCATGTACAGGCATTACCTTTTAATCACACAAGCCTGAGACAAAACAGAAATTACTGGAGCAGGAATGCCTGCTCAATATGTGGAAGATATTTCTGTACTCTTCACAGAAGACACCAGGGAAGGGGAATGACAAAAGGGAACAGAGAAGCAGAATTTGTTGCCTTACAAAAGGGAGATGAAGATGTTCAAAAGAAATGTCAAGTTAGACAGAAAAAGAAGGGAACTTGAAAAAAAACTCTGTTTAGAAGAGGTCCCTGAATGAGACAGCGTGAAACAAGCACTGAAGTGTACACTTACTTGGATGATTGGCTTGGCATTTGCTCACTTTTTGTTTGTGGGGAGCAAAACTTAGAACAGTTTTTGTCAGAAACAAAGTGTTTGGAGCATCTTGTTTCTCTCCAGGAATTTACTGTTGCTTCAGAGTTTCCCATGTAGCTCTTCCAGTTACCCAAATAGTAACGGAAAAAGGCAAAAAGAGTCTGTCCCCCCTTCCTGCTTTTTAATAGCTCCCTGGAAACTTTTCACACTATCCATCACACAAATCCTGTCAAAACTCACTTCCAAACAAAGCTGGACTCCCTGCAATTCCCCAAGGAAAGAGGAGAGTATAATGTTTGCTGCCAGTGAGCTGGACTGCAGAGTATTTTGGTAACCTTCCCTCCCTGAAGTATCCATCCCTCTTCCTTTGATCTGCAATGAGCCCCCCTCAGCAACTCCGTGCAAAGAAGCCGGAGCTAAACTCCCACTTGGTAATCACTGTCCTCTCTTCCCTCTGAAATCAAAACCCGACTCTTTGCCATAGCAGAGGCTCCTGAGAGGTAAAGAGGGGACCAAGGTTCATGCCTTTTATGGGCAGGTCGGGCAGTGGTGCCTGAGGGCAGTGCGAGAGATGCATCCCCTGCCACGAGGTAACCGTGAGCCCTCGCAACCATGGCCCTGCCACGCTTTCTGCCCACCCTTCTGAGGAAAACCTCAGCTTGCTGGTCATCTGGCAGGCCAGATGGTGTTTCTGCAAGGGAGCCATAACTGGAAATGTTGGGCTTCCCTGGAAGGTAGAAGCCGCTCAGGCATTCACTGGATGCTCCGTCAGCACAGCCTTTCCCATGAGTGGGCACGGCATCGCCATGTGGCTGTGCCACAGGTCCGACCCTCGCCGGTGGCACCGCACATTCCCAGCACGCAAACACCATCTGTACCACACATGCTCGTGGCTCTCCAGGAACCTGGGGGGCTACGAGGAGGCATTATCTCACACGTGTGGGCGTCTTTGTACCCAAAATCTCCTAGGGAGAAACATGACAGCCCTCAGCGTGAGAGGTTCGTCTGCAGAAGGGCTTGTCTGTCCCTACTGAATGACCCCTCTGCACGACACCCTATCCAGAACTCATCTGGTGTGTAGGTTGTGCTCCAACAGGCTGCATATGACACCTCTTTATAGCCAAACTACTGGGACCTCTGTTGATCTTTACTTACCTCTGACTGCTTCTTCACCTATTTATTACATATATATTAGTGCCTTTGCACTCCACAGAAATAATTTTTAAGTGCCCATAGGGCACATCATGACAAATGATGCTTTTCATCAGCAGGTTCCAAAGCATTTAATAAAGGAGTCTGGAATTTTTATCTCTGATTCACATATGGGGACACTGATGCACAGGAAAGTGGACAGACTACACTCAGTCTCAGCTCAGCAGTGAATCCAGGGATAGAAACAATTTCTACTCCATTCGTGTCCAGTATTGCATAAACAGGGGCCCCTGGATTTGATTATTGGGGTTTTAAGCTCCTGTTTAACACTTACTTTTGTATACCTAGTGTATCTTATACCTTTTGTCTCCCTATTTGCAGACACCCTCTGTTGTGCACCTCACTCTTTCCTCCATGGCAAAACAGACGGGAGCCAGCTGACAGCAATCCACTGCTTCTTTCTAGCACACATGTGATTTCTGATCAAAAGCCAGCAGCTTGGTTGGCAGGAAAAGACTGAAAAATATCATTGCAATTAATGTGGAGAAACTTGAAGCTACAACACTATCAGCAGTTCTGCAGAATGAAGCGTAAGAGTGCAAAAAGACTAAGTGATGTTTTGCAAGCCATATGGGTGGCTTTTTCAGGGAACACTGGCTAATTTTTAGTAGATTGGCTGGATGAGCAAATTCTTGAGTATTTATGGCAGGGTATGGAATGGCAGAAAACCTTTTGGATGGGCATGTCTGGTGAAAAAGGGAAAGGTATTTCGGAAGGTGGGTATCAGAACCACAGAGGGTTCAATACTGCTGGTTTAATGCAGAAAAAAAATATTTAAAGGCAACCTGCCTGGGTTGGGCTTGCAGAATCTCACTCAAATTCAGAAGCAGAAGAGTGAGATCAATACAGAACAGAGTACCAATTAACAGCCCTTGTTTTCAAGGGCATACTTCATTTGTCCTCTAAAATTTCTTTTGTCTGTGTCACAGCTCAACAGACAGCACTGCAATTTCCCTTGTAAGTTATGAAGCAGACTGCAGATAGCTGGAGAAGTGACACCATGTACATTGGAAATCTGTTTTAATCATACATAGAAAACCAGCCTCCAAGTTTAAATATGTATGATTCCTAGATCAGAGATTTACTTGAGAAACAAACGTGATTTGTTAAGTAAATGCTTTTTTTATTCTCCTCAGTGATGTGTTTCCTTAAAATATAGTGCATATCCTTGTATATATAATGTGGTCACATTAGGGAAAATACAAACAAACTGCATTGAAATTGCTTAGATAAGTGTCTTTGAGAGCCAGGCAGCGGCAGCTCCAGTATCTTTTCCTTCCCCTTCTCCCCAAGGCCCCAGCAAACACAGAAAAACCCAAGGGTCTGAACATAGACTTTCACAGTTTTAGCTGGTTGGGTTTAGCTTGTTCCTTTTTCAGGGCAGGTCTCAAATGCAGGGCTAAACCAGCCAGCCAGGGCGGGTTTTATCATCCTGGCCCCTTACCTCCCTCCCTTCCATTTTTGTTAAACTGCATTTTTGCTCTCTCACTGGAGAGAAACTTCAACCAACAAGTGGAGCTGGCAGCTGCAGATCCACAGGCAGGGCAGGAAGCACAGCAGCACCACAAGCAGGTGCCACCGCACACTGGCGGTCGCTGAGGTCCACTTGCTGTTTCATCGTGGGGTGAGTCTCCCACGGCAGCCGTAGCCACAGCCTGGAGGGTGTGACACAGCCTACCTGTGCACAACACTCTCCTACCTCACCCTGCTCCTGGGGGGAGGGCTGCAGATTGTGTGGTTTGGTTTGTTTTTTTTTCTCCACCTTCTGTAATGGAGCACTCTGGAGGAGCAAAGTGTGATTGCCTTGAACTGCACAAGTATTCATGGTGATGGCAAAAATAATGAGGGATAGTGGCTGGGAATGTTTTGCAACCTGTTCACCACCAGAAGCACTGCAGGAAATTCACTTTGCTGCAGGACTGGCTGCTTTAGGGTTCTTTATGTAGCCTACCAGAGAGACTTCTCCTAAGCACTGGCCTCCTCTGAATAACCATCTTTCCCTTCCTCTCACCTGATAAGCACATCAGTTCAGGTCACTCTGGCAGAGGAAATGCACTCCCAGGCATTGTTTTCCCAAGAGAAATGAGGAACTTCCCAGCCATGGACAGGACACACGACAGAAAGCTTCCGGAAGGTGGTAATGCTAATTGATGTGTGTTCATGTAATTAATATTAGTTAATTACTCTGGTGAGAGCAGCCTGCTGTCAGCTGTACCTCCGCCCTGTGAGAGGCTGAATCCACAGTGTTTACTCGAAATAGGGAATGAAAAAAATCCATTGTCCAGAGCAGGGGTGGCCGAGGTGACCAGGGTGACACCAGGGGCAGTGGTACACCCCAAGTGTACCCAGGGGTACCCATCCATTTAGGCCCCACATATCTCTTCCCTGGAATGTTTTAGGGCTGACATTTCATCTGGGGGAGGAACTGCCCATACTCGAGGGTTTTCAGCCAATGTGCAGCCCACAAGACTTGCATTCAAGGAGAAAGCCTTGCCTCAGCACCTCCTCCTCCCCATCACTCAGTGCTCTGCGCTACACCGAGCCATTTGACCACCAGCTCACCCGGCCACCTCCCAGGTTTTTGTGAAAGGGTGTCCTTTGCCTGGTTGTTTACTTGGCAGGGCTCCAGCTGTGCACCACCTTACGGAGATGTGTAGTCCCAGTTACGCATCTGGCCAGTCAAAGTCACCAAACTACAGACATAAGAGCACAAGACTGATTTTTCTGCAAGCTACCGCTTTGTGGCTTCTTTGGGAAAAAGGCTTGTCCACATAAATAAGGGCAACAATGGATTAAAAATGGGGGAAAGGGCTGGAGAGAGATGAGTTACAATCTCCAATTATAATTCTCAGTTCCCATACAGGGGGAACTTCAGGGGACTACGAAACTTTCCTGACAGAGAGGAAAAAGGACATTGACTCCAAGATCTCAAGATTCCAGCCTGCTCCAGTTTGCACTCCTTCACCTGGGGTGCTTGGGTGAACAGTGCCTTGGACCACCTTGTCTTCAAGGAGAGGATTCTGTTAAGTCCATTTCCTTTAAAAAACAATTTTGAGTAGATTAGAGAATATCAGTTTACCCCAGCATGTTGATGAAACTAAGCCTGAATCAGTATTGCCTCCAGAGGTGCCTAAAGGAAAGCTTATTGCTTCCGTTTGCCCTGCTTCCAAAAATTTCAGAGCAACTTCAGAAGAAATTACCACAAGAATGCCTTCTCCTTACATTGGGAATGCTCCTGTGTTGGGAAATACTTGGATTTCTGAGAGGTCTTTTGACAAGCTCTTTAAATAGATTTGCTACTGACCACAGCCATGTCTCTCTGTTGAAAAATGAGAAACTAAAGGGTAGGAGGACAAAAACTCACATGGGTGAGTTGGAAGAGCATGTCTCAGGTCAGCAAACTTGGCTCTGCCACTCCTCAGGGTAATATCTGAAACTCTCTTTCAGGGCATCTTTACACTTCAGATGTTTTACTCTTCCTTTTTTTTTTAGTTAACCATCTGTCTTATTTTTTTTCCCCTTGGTCCTAAGAGTGCTGCACCTATTTCCCCTCGGATTCCATGGAAACAGGGGCATTGCCTCATCTTCACATTTTCTGGATGAAGTAGGAGTGCAGCACCCAACGCTAGGCAGGACATGGCAATACAAAATTCACTGTACCTCTGGGCAATGCCACATCCAAATTTAAATGTTCATCTGCACGTGAAATAAATGTTTGATAAAGAATGAGAGACTAATGAAGACAGCATGACTCTGAGTATGCACAAATCTTGCATGGTGTTGCCATCTTGGATTTTAAACGTGTCAGCTGACCTCAATCACCATTCCACATCACCCTGTGCCACTGTGGGGAGGAGGAGGAGAAAACTGGGAGTGAAGTTGAGTTCTGGAAGAATGGAGGAGTGGGGTGAAAGTGTATTCAACATTTGGTTTTACTTCTCATTATCCTACTCTGATTTGATTGGTAATAAATCAAATTAATTTTCCCTGCCTCAAATCTCTTTTGCTCATGACATTAACTGGTGAGCGATCTCTCCCTGTCCTTATCTCCTTTCATTATATTTTCTCTCCCCTGCCCAGCTGAGGAGGGGAGTGGTAAGAGTGGCTTCAGTGGGCACCTGGCATACAGCCAGGGTCAACCCATCACAGGTTTGAATGAGGTCAACTGCAGTGACCCGGCTAAACAAGATGCAATTAATAGTAGGCTGACTTCTCTTACCCTTCCTCCCCCCATACATCCTCTTCCATACACTTACTGCTCCTGGGGAGAAAAAAAAAAAAAAAAAAAAGAAAAACTTGAGATTAGCATTAATTAGGTCTCACTGAACATGGTTATTTAAATAGTTAACTCTTCTCTTTCTGGCTGTTTGTTTAACATATGCACCACACCCTGTTTATGGTTGTTAAGGGAGGATTCAAATGCATTTAACATCTTCTTTTAGTGTCTTTTGGTGCATTGTTATAGAGATGGCTGACTAAAGCAAGCAGAGCATCTGTAGGTTACACCAGTTAATGCTTACATGCGAGGAATACTCTTGAGGGAAGACCTGTGGGATACATTCTACAAATCAAGTATGTCAAACAAAATCTATGGATCTTTTCTGCCTCTGTGCAAGACAGCACTCTCTAGAGAAGTTGGTACTCTGAACGTTGACAGCTAAGAGGAACAGGAATAGCTGCAGACTGCTGCCACCTCCATCTCAGAAAGTCACAGTGCCTTTCAGCATTGGGAATATTTGATTGCCATGGGAATGAGATATACAGAAGCAAATGTTATTTTATTTGTTTTTTTTATTACTGTTATTTGGTATTTATCACTGAAAAATACAAAAAAAAAATACACAAGCAAACAAAATGTTTTAAAAAGTGTAAATAAAACTCCTGTGCAATCATGGTACTGTCTGTTGCTGTACACAAGCATGAATGCATGTGTTGATTGCACACCTGGCTGTGAGAAGGATGTAGCTGAACCTGGGTCCCTGTGTTGATCAGGAACTCTCCGTGCTGCCTGAGACACTGGGTGCTAAACTACCTACTGTCCTTCACATAAGCAAATGAATTTATATTAAAAAAAAAAAAATATAGCTGATATTTATAGGAGTAAGTTGAACAGAGTGTCCTTATTTTTTTGGCAGGGATGAAACAATAGTGGCATATGGAGGAGAAAACCTGGCGACAGGCCCTGAACTGATGTAAATGCTGCAGGGCTGCCAGGTGAGGTAGTGTCTGGGAACTGAAGATGTTGCTGAGTATAGGACAAACAATGAAGAGTGGAGCATCTAGCATACTGCTAAACAGGAGGGATAAATAACTACAGAGGACCAGAATGACCATTTTCCCAACAGCTTTATGAATTAGAATATTTTCATAAGATTTTAGGATTGTCACTCTGTGCCTGTTGTCATGATTTTTGAGTTCTTACTCTCACCATGAAAAATTTTCCCTACCTCCTAGTTTAGGCTTCATTTTTAACAGAAACAGAACTTAAATAAGTGGACCAATATTCCTCTCACCTCAGAATATTTTAGGTCTTGTCACGACACCTCAGACCAGCAGGAACCTCAGTGGAGGGAAATTTCAGTCCAGAATTTAAAAGCGTTTACTTTGCTCCTGCTGCTTTTAATCTATTTTCTCTCCTCCTGGTGTGTATTTTTCTGCCCTGCTGTCTGTGGTGCTGCATACTAATGGAACAATACTTGGCCCGTCCCCAGAGGAAGTTGCACACAGGTTTATTGAGGAACAGAGGGGTCAGAAGGAATTTCAGGGCATCCAATAATTCTCCTACTGATGGGATGCCTTCAGGTAACAGCATATAATTTGATCTCAGCCATTTCCTATTGTTGTACCACTGCTGAAAGAGCACTGCCTCCAAAGAAATGCATCCAGCATCCTCTCCCTCATTATACATACACCTCAACAGCTTACAAGACTGTAATGTCTTTGTATTTCTTAAAAGTGCTTAGAGAAGAAGGCCTGTCCTGCCAAATCCCCTCTGCTTGTGAGTCAGGCTGACAACCTGCAGATGTTGTTTCTTGCTGTAAATAGATGAAAAAGACTGGGCTGATCTTCCAACACAGATAAGTGATTTCCTCCAGGGGGTGTAAGAAGAGTGGCAAAAGGGTTTTATTTTTAATTCTTCAGGCGATTGTTATCAGATCCTTAGCAGCACTAGCCAGCGACTGCATAGTATGCACGGTGAAAAGAGCCTTTTGCCCCAGGATCATTCCCTTTCATTCCTCAGGCCAACGCAAAGGCAATAAAAGAAGCGACGCTCCCGTTCGGCTGAGGGAGCCAAGCACTTGTGTTCCAGTATCCGGTGTTCCAGGTCACACAACTACAAGTGGGCAAACCCTAAATTAGAAGCAGGTTGATTATTATTTATCCTCGTCTCCATCCCTCGGGGTGGGGTGCCTTTCACCCCCGGCTGACAGCTGGCCGGGCGGAGCGGCAGCCGCTTCGGAGCAGCGCTGCCGCCCTCTCTCGGCTCTCCGCGCTGGAGAGCCTTCCAAAACCTCTGCATTCTCAGCACGGGCAGCCACTGAGTAACGAACAAGGAAAAAAAAAACCAAACAAACAAACACAAAAAACAAGGAGGGGGGGAATAAAAAAGGAACAAAAGAGAGAAAGGGAAAAAAAGAAACAGGAAAAAGAAGTAGGAAAAAGAAAAAGAAAAAGTAAAAAAGAAAAATATAAGAAATTTAAAAAAAAAAAAAAAAGGGGAAAAGGAAAAGAGGGGGAAGATGGTGATCTTCACAGTGCGGGTAGTCAAGCAGCGCAACAAGCTCCCAGGGAAGTGGTCATGGTTCCGAAGCTGATGGTGTTCAATAAGCATTTGGACAATGCTCTTTGATATATGGTTTCACTTTTAGGCTGCCCTGTATGGAGTCAGTAGTTGGAGTCAGTGATCGTCATGGCTCACTTCCAACTCAGGATATTCTAGGTATGCCTCTAAGTAACAGTACTAAAACTCAATTCCACTTAGTTATGGTACTTGCAGGACAGGATCTCAAAATATGGCAGCAATATATTAGAAAATGCTAACATATAATGAAATGAAAGAAGAGGAACAGACTTTTGTTGTACCCTATTTTTCCTCTCTAGGTATTTTCTAAGAGTATTAACTTAAAACAAGGTCAGACTGTATTAACTATCAGCAGTAAAACGGTATGAATTCCAACCACCAATTCTTGCTTCTGGGGCGGGGAACACGTTATGCCACACGCTGTGTAAGACAGCAGTGTAAAACACAGACAGGGAAGGGATACAGAAAACGTTATCTCTATTTCACAGTTCAGAGGAGAAGTACAGAAAAACTAAAGGGAACGCCCAAAGTCACTTATGCACTGGACTGAGCTGGGGATAGGGCACAAAACCGTAAGGGCTTTGATCTGTTCCAGCGTGGCAGCATTTCAAGGAAGCAGGAAAAGAGATGAAGGCAGCCTCTGTACCATTATGGACACAAGATTTTCCCATTTTTACTTGTAGGGGATTCTCGAGGAACAAAGACTATCCCCTCCTGTCATAAGTGCCTGGAGGTTCTCCTGACCTTTTCTCCCTCCTCCCATTTTTCTAGGTGATTAAACTGTGCACTCAGAAAGCATGACTATAATGCCAAGAAGCCAGCAATTTTAACACCACAAAGGGATAATTGTGTAATACTTCAGGCCATATTAGTTTCAGCACAGACCAACCCTCAGCCCGTGATGATGAAGTGCCAACAGCTCCCAGCACAATGACTGACAGAACTGGGACATGGCAAATTGCACTTTTGAAGCCTGAAGCAGAACAAGAGTTGGGGATTCGCTTTGCATTAAAAACAGCCTTGTACCATATTCTTAGAACAAGGGATAAAGTAGGACAGCACATGACTACTTCCTTTCTAAACCATTTCAGCTGAAACATTTTCCATCCTTTTCCCCTTCTCCTTTGCTAGTTCATAAAAGTCAGTTGTCTGCACTCAAGTGTCCCAGATTTTCACTCACCCCAAAATATTTGCTCAGCTTTCCACTAACTGTGTACTTTGCAACATTCCAAGCCTGTACCTGCCTGATGCTGCTCCAGTGTCAGCAGTTGGGGCACCACAGGTAAAAGCCTGAATTGCAGAGAACTTAGGGTTAGCCAGAAGTAAACATGGCATACGTGAAATTTAGGTGGTCCCACTGGATTTTCCACGGGGGCAGAGAGGAATCTGGGTTCCATCTCTCAGCCTCACGACATTTCTGTATTTTCACCAGCTACTATTTAGCTTTAAAAGAAGACTTAAAAAAATAATTGCTCCTTTTGCTGGAGGTTCCAGGAGCTCTGAGGTCTTTCCACACCCGTGGTGTGGCTTCCCCAGGTAATATTCTCCATGTGGGATATCCTGTGCCTGAGGCAAAGAACACTCTCCTGGGAAGGGAACTTGAACCTCTCCAGAGCAGGAGCTGAAGGTAGTCCAAAATCTCTCCCTTTCCAGGACTTCAGGACCTGCTATTACAAAGACAGCCTTATACATCCCCATTACAGAGTTTAGGGCAAGCTCCTACTTTCAGGAGATCATTTACCTACCAAAGAAAACAGGAAATTCCCTCCTCTAGTCCTGAGTGAGCCCCTCAAGAGAGGGGTGAAACACCTGACATTTCCTCTTGCCACCCAAACTTCTACCAGGCGTGTAGATGTGCAATAGAGGGCCTGGATCTTCAACCTGGGAAATGAGGATTTGATAAACATTAACTCTCTTCTTCTCCCATTTCTATCATGTATTGAAGTTCTGTAGACATGATTAAACTCCAAGCTGTTGAATTCTGATCACCCAGTCTGTGTATTGTAAAACCAGTTTCCTGCTACTGAACCTTGTTAAAAAATCTGTACTCATTTCAGCTTGTGCTGACAGCTGATACTGTAAGAAATATTAACCTAACATTTTTATTTTCAGAGTGTGCTTTAAACAGAGTAGCCTTAATTTAAGAATTATTTTAACAATTGATTTCCTAAAAATAACTAAATTACTTTCCAAAATTTACATCCCTATAGAAGCTGACTCGCAGCATGAAGTGCCACTGAAGTCATGGCATAGCCACAGTGAATTTAATGCAAAAGTAATTATCTCAATTTACATGAATTATGAACTCTTAGTGGAGAAATCTAAAAACCCAAACACTGAAACCTACATAGTAAAAATAGGAAAGAAAACTTTTAGAATTAGCTAACAATCAGTCTAAAAGCATGAGCACTCTGGAGAAAGGACACTAATGTCTTTAATTCTTGAATGGCTCTAGAAAATTCTGTATTAGGGATGGAATTTTCTATTCAGTTACATGGGGAGATTCAGAAACATAAAAATGTAATTACAAAACATCTGTTGGATTTTGCTTACAGCATGCTCAAAAGAGACTACGATTTAACTGGGACTAGAATTTCAGACATACTTTTACATGTTTTTAGTGTTGCTCCCTGGAGATTCATCCTGCACAATCAGGTTGTTTACAGATTAAGTGCCTGGAAACAAGAGAGGTTACAATATGAAATACACTAAAATGTTAATGAAGGCCCCTAATTTAATCTTTTGCCCCCACATTTATAAAGTCATTTTGGAAGACAGCACTTGGATACTAAGAGTTCACTGCAAAGACTTCCACCGAGAAGAAAACAAGGTAAAAATATCCCCCATGCCCAAATCACAGAAATGATACAAAACCACACCAAATAAAGGTTTGTAATAGAATTTACTTGTACAAAAGCAACATTTTAGCATAATTTCAGAATAAAAATGTAAGATCTGTTTGGTGTTATGCAGATGTGGTGTATCAACTCAGATGCAACAGGTAAAGCATGCTGTAATACTAAGTACAAAAGCTTTGAGATACACTGTTGTATTTAGCAAATTACTCCCAGTGCCTCTTTGTGGTTATTTTCTTAATTACAGGTTTGGTCTGCTTCATTTATGTCAGCAAAATATTTTGGAATATAAAAACTGGAAGTGTTAAAATACACTGATTCATATCTGGAAAAATCAAACCCAGGACCCGTTTCTCTCTGGACACAAATAGGTCTACCTGATCACTGAAACAAATGTATATAAACGAAAGTTTATAAACTATCTGTCCCATCATTGTACTCCCCTTTATATAAAAAAAGGCAAAAAATGCCTTGATATAGAAAATTGTTCCATCTTCATGCTTCTGAATTTATGCAACCTCTTTATCAGGTTTCCTTATCCAGATATTAGGCTGTAAAATGATCAGCTACTTCTCCTGGGGCTTTTCCAACATCTTCAGTGCTAATCTTCCAACCATTAGCAAACTGCATAAGGGGAAAAAACACATAATTAAACAATTACAACAATTTGTTAATACACTTCCAAATACTTCCCATGTAACTGGTGCAAAGGAACAAAAAAGATACATAAAATATGACTCATTCCATTTCAGTTTAATTAAGCAAATAAGAAATCACACACAGGAGGTTAAAAAAAAAAAAAGGATATTGTGTTGTACCTGACACCAGCAATTAGCCCCGCAGGCATGAATTTTCTGGAGTTGTAAAATCTTGTTCCCATGATGGCAGACAGTGTTCCAGATGTAACTTAAATGAGAGATTGTACAGTCCAGTCAGCAGATACATGCATGTGAGAGACATAATAGAATTAAAAACTAACAGTGAGATGTAGCAGCACCAAGTAAAAAGTGAAACGGTTATTTCACTTGGTGGACTACAGTGGACTAAGAGAGTTAATAAATTGTGTAAATTTTGGAATGCCTCAGTACGTAAACAGTATTCTACATCAAGTTCTAGCAGACAGCACACTCCATATGGTTCTGCACACAAGCCTCAGATTTCTTTTTGCAAAATGTGCACTTTTTGAGGCTGGATATAATTCATGATACACTGCTCACTCCTTCCCTGTGCACAGGCAAATCACTAAACTTATGCATCTAATTCCCCCACTTCTCATAAAAGGGAGGGAGCGTTTTCATGTCTAACTTGTAGTAATGTTCTGAGAATGAACTAATTTATGTTTCAAAAGACTTCAAAAGGGAAGTGTGCTATGCATTACCAAGCCATTTCAGTCCTGCACCTCCTTCCATTAAGATGAGAGTTAAATCTACTGTCCCTGACCACTTGACAAAGAGACGGGAAACAGGTAGTTTCATTGAGCCAGTAAAGCAGAAAGAGCAGTCCCTGGAACACTGTATATCAAAGAAAGACTGAATACTAAGAAAACTGTAAGAAAAACCTATTGATGAAATCCTTAGCATTAGCATCCACCTGCTACCCAGTGGTGACAGCTACGATCACTATGTTCCAACTCTTTTATCTTCTATCATTGTTTCTGCAGGACCCAGCTCATCTTCAGTCCTAGCCATGGCATGCCCCTTCCCTAACACCACTCCAAATGCTGTCACTGACATCTAGTAATGTCATGTGAGGAAATATATGAGACTGGGATCACAGTCTGACACACGATAAAACCAAAATATTTTAGCATTCAGATGCTTCAAGCTCTAATTACTAGGCAGTCTTCAAAATACGCACAACTCACAATGTAATTTTGTCTAAAGCAGAATTGAACACACCTTCTCCAAAAACTTCAGAGGAAAAGACCTCATATGCTACTGAGTTAGAGAAATGTATCTGACTGCCTCTGACAATTGGGAAAACACTTGGTATCACTTTTCTTAAGCTTGCTGTATTTGCAGTTTATTCCAGTTACTCAGGCTTGACCATGCACAGCTTTGGGCCTGTCCAGTAGATGTGGAAGCCTGCAAACAGGACTGCCTGTGAACACAACTGAAGTGGAGAGAAGTGCTGGGCCTTCCCCTTTCACTCCTGACTTTCATGTACCAAAGAGCCAGATGCTATGTCACCGCTTCACTGAAAAAATGCTGTAGTTGGTGTCAGCTCTTTAAACACTGGCTAAGCAGTAACTCTCCACAGTCAGCTTCTCAAATCAGGAGGAAGGGAAGCTCCAATTCTGAGAAGAAGGAAGAATAAGCTGCATTACTGAAGCTTACTTTTCTGTTAAATCCCCCCCAGGCATGCAATGCCTTTGTCATTCCGCATATTTGTCATATATAAAAATAAGCCAATCACAATCCTCTGTCCTTTTCAGTGGTAATAAAATAACCTGCTAGTAGTACAGGCAGTCTACTGGGGAATCCAACTTCCCCAAATGCTCCAGCCTACTGTGGGATGCTCAAAGTAGGATTCAGTCAGAAAGAGGACACAGAGAGGTCGGACATCCATTTACTAACACTTTCCTAGCACTACGATCCCTCAAACACATCAGTACCAGACAGATTAATGTTGGCAGCCACCTGTGCAGTGAAGTTTAAAGACTGGACTGAATTTATATATGTAACACCATCCATTTAACTCTTCTGAAAAGACTTTTAGGAACTAATTTTAAATATCCAGTTATTTGAGGGTAAGTATAATCCCGTTTAAGTAAAATTTTAAATTACTTACTCAGAGAAAGCCAAATATTACTTGGATTCTGTGAGAGCTGATAAGCACCCAATCCAGCCAAACCCCCAAAGAAAAGGCCAGCAGCTAGTGATGGAACACTGCCTGAATAAGTAAAAGATAATGCATTTATTAGAAACTTAAAAATGAACTTGCTCATCAGCTTATCTGTTTTGTAAAATATCAGCAATAACAACAACAAAAAAAAGGCATTCATTATTCATTTTATAAAGAAGATTAGAGAAGGTTTTTTTTTTCTTTTAGGACATTGAGACCATGTTGATCAGCACCAAAGCCCAGATGAAATACTCTTGCATAAGATACAAATAGCATTAGCATTTAGTTCTTCAACAGCAAAGCCATTAATATATTTATATTGGAAAGAACTGTGAGAAAAACAATAGAATTGGTGTTTTCCTAATGCAAACTGAAGCACGTTGTTTTAAAACAATAATATCAAAATTTCTAGAGAGGTAGTAAAGTAGATGGATTAAATAGTAAGGATTTAAGAGTGAGAAAAAAGGACATGTGGACTGAATTGGCCAGGAGGGCATTCAGATAAATAAAGAGTTGCCAAAGAGGAAGGTGAGGAATGGAGATCGTATCTCTTAAATATACCTGAGATCTGATCCAAAGGTAACTGCAGACTTTGGAAGAAGGTTCCCTGGACTAACCTAAACTTTGAAACAGGTCCTTGGTACAAAGCTACCAGAAAATAAAGGATACCACATTTAAGCCACATTTAAGTTGATTTATAGAATACACCAAGTAATGAAGTGGCATGATCATTGTGAGTGGTGAATATCCTCAATAAGGCTCATGGAGAATTAAGGACTTAATGTTACTGAGGGTGGTTCTTTTTATATTCCACTTTTCAGGTCACCTTTAAAAGACTTGAGAGTAAAAAGCTAAGCTGATAAAGATCTCTCAGTGTTACAGGAGGACTGCATATTGCTGCCAGAAAGTAATCACTTTTCAGTCATCAACAAGGTTGCTGTAATATTACTTTAAATCCTGCTTTTGGTATAAAAAAGCATGAGGCAAAAATGATAGAAAGCACCTGATACTCTTGTACACGTGCAAGGAAAAGATGCACATTGTAATAAGTGGCTGCTTTGTACATAATACAGTTTAGCAATCAACATGTGGTAGCTACAATTCTTTCCACAAGCCTGGGAGTCAAGAAACATCCCCCATTATCCATGAATTTTACCTTGAGGCATTGTTTAAGCAGCATGGCATATACACTTACTAGGACAAACACATCACCTCTGGCTCAAGAAGTTCCTGAGTCTCAAAACACAAGGACCCAGAGAACTTACTAAATGAAGACAGAAAAACAATCAATCAATCAATCAGTCAATCACTCTCCCTTTGATTGCTCTGTTCTCATACTCTTCCCAAGGCACCTACTGCTGTCTACTGTCTGTGTGGGTAAATAGACCTGGTTGTAAAAGAACAGATCAGATCATCATCTTAGGTCTATGGATGAAAGTTCCATTTTCTTTTGGTTTCTCTAAGTTATTATTAATGACATAATGTAGTTTTTTTTCTCTCCAGAACTCACCATATGAGTTTCTGTTCCCCCTTCAAAAATCCTGTGACCTGGATTCCCCTGCCTCAGCATGACCATCTGGGACCAGAGGGCATGAAGGACTCCTGCCATTCCATAATGGCCTCAGAGAAACACAGATGCAATTAGTTACTGGGAAGATTCTTACTGACTTCAGGAGTGCCCCCTCCTATCATAAAACCTAAGACAGCTTAGGGATTTTCAAGGCTGAAAGAGACAGTGCTGCAGGAATTAAGCTTCAGTTCTGTCTGGAGGAGGGCTGACTCAGGAAAAGGCCAGGAAATGAAAACAGTGGGTCAGAGGGTAAGCTTATGATGCAGAGCCCAGGAAAGGAACAAGTTGAAGGGCTGATTTGGATTGTTCAGCTCTGCTTGGAGAAAAGATCCTTCTGAAAGCTCTCTACAGCTTGCAGGATACTGTTATCGTCAAAGATTAAAATGGGAATAAATCTCAAAGGGGGGAAAAAATTGTGATTTATGTCATTTGAAGATACAGAACACTTATAGAATGCTTATATTTTAAACAGGAGGGGAAAAGCCTTTCTGAAGCAAACTTATGTCAGTTCACTCAAAGAGCACAATGCAGAAGCAAGATATCAGCATCCACCAGAAAGCAGATTGTGGGCTTATCTGCCCAGAGCACCAGCTCAACCCAAAATCCACCACTCCCCAACAGCAGCAAGTTATCAGCACATGGCACAAACTGATAAATTTCACATCTGCGCCAACTTCGAGCGAGAAGCCTTTCGTAAAAAGCCGCCCAGCTCACACCAAGTAATTGGGGGGAGGGAGGGGGAAGAGAGAATGGGAGACAGAAGCATCTTCCTGGTCCGTACCTGCTTTTGCATAGCCAATGAGCCCTCCTGATGTCACCAGGGCGGCGTAGCCAAAGCCGAACCAGTCCACTGCCATGCCGAAAACTGGAACAGAAAATCGATCAGCATCTCTTAACCTTTTAATTTTTTTTTTTTTTTGGGGGGGCGAGGGAGGGGAGCAGAAGGGGAGGGAAGAAGCATTTTGCCGGGGCAGGCTTTTCTAGGAGCAAGGCCTGCCTAAAGCCTAAGCCCTGAACCCAGGAGAGGAAACCCGATTGTTGGGAAGGCAGCCCTGGGGGGTGACAGGGATGCTGCGGGGTCTCACCTGCCCGATGGCCCCGCTCCGCAGCAATTGGGGGCGGAGCAGGCGGCGGAAGGGGAGGTGGAGGAGCCACGCACCGCCCAAAACTTCCCTTTTCCGGCTGTTCTGGGAGAAGGGTTTAAAAAAAAAAACCCCAAAGGCAAAAAGCAACCGGCCAAAAACCTACCCAAGAGGAAGGGTAAGGGTGGGTCCCACGTCCCGGGGTTGCGGAGGAGAAGGCGGTGGTGTTTTCCCACTTACCTGCGGAGCTCCCGGGAACTGCCCCGGCACGACGGGAGGGGGATATCGAGGATGCCCGAGCAAGCCCTGGTGCATAAGAATGAGGAGAGACTTCAGTGCAGACCAGGGTTTGTGCTCTTGTTCGGTGAGGGGCATAACAGCAGTCCTGTGCACCCAATCCCTCCTGGCCCTATTCCAGAAATGGGGTTATGTGGTACAGCTGAGAGTTTGGGGCCGGGCTTTGGTGTGGCATGAGCCACAACTCCAGGCAACCTACACGCTGCGTCTCGCTTTGATCCCTAATTTCAGTATAGCTCCTTCATGGAAGATGTAGAGGACTTCCATAACCTTTAAACTGTAAGCAAGTGCAACAAGAAAAGGAATCTTCTGCTTCAGAAGCTTTGCAACAGTGGGAGATGGAAAACATCTTGTAAAGAAAATGTTTTGCCTTTTTTTTTTTTTTTTAATCTGGAAAAAATGTAGAGATGTTTATAACTGCCTACAAAGATAAACCCTTTCTCTTTTCCAAACTGGCTTTCTTCACATAAGTGGTGCTGCGTGATTTATTCCAGTTGTTCCTGCACTTAATCTCCCATGGACACTTAACAATATGGAAAGAAAAAGCACTCTTCAACCCAGGCCCCTGAGCTGAGGAGCTTCAGTTACTCTTCATAATAGAAGACACAAAACAGGCCTATGCTTTCTGCAAAATGCAGCTTTCTTCAGCTGCATTTCAAACTTCTCCATCTTTATGAATTAGACTAATGTTCATAAATGAGGGAGCAGTTTAATTCCTTTGTTGGCCTAAGTGATTTAAATAGAAACCTCCTCTCTCCCTCGAAAGTCACAACCAACACACATCTAAACTACACTGGATGGGGTTCCCTTTTCAGTTCAAGCTGTGTGATAGCTATGAGGTTCAAGCTTCACTGGGCTCTGCTTTGTAATCCAGGACAGGGGTTCCCCAAGAGGAGGAAGCAGGAAAACTGGAAGAAATCCACAGCTGCTGGAGCTACTGAACTCACCTGGGGGTCATCTCAGATTCTTGCTAGGCTGTTGTTTCTTGCAGCTATGGCTCCATCTACTCTACCAATGTCATGCACATACATCCTTTCTGACAGGGACAGATTTCTCACTGCTGACATCTCTCTCTGCACTGCTGCCTCCACCATTCTAAGCAGTTCCCTGAAAACTAGAATGAAAAATGTGCTGGAAAGGAAGATAGTTCACAAGGAAACAACAATGACAACAAAAAATTGCCAAGTACTAGTTAGTAGCAGAGCATTCACTCAAGGTACAGAAAAAATGAGTTCTCCACTAAGGACTGCTTCTGTAATTCACTTTGAAAGCTGTTAGGACTGTTTTTTACTGCCTCCAGTTCCCAAACTGTTCTAAGTCTCATGAGATGCGTAATTCTTTGTTACTACACAAGGAGTTTCCATTTTTACAGATGTCTAATATTTACTCGTAAGTCTAAACTTAAAGACCAAAATTCGGTTGAATTTTTGCTTTTTAATTCTTAAAATTATGTGCAGACTGGGTTTTTCCTGATGCTTATGCAAGCTTGCTTCTGCAATTGCGATGTCTGTGGCCATGAGCTCATGTATTTAAGAATTCAAACAATAAAAACTGGTTTAGTAGTGGCAGCCATTTTGTCAAGGACATAAGATAAGCATGGTCAAATAGACATAACACTTTACAAATGAAAGCACTTTACACAGTTCTCCTATTTAAGCTTATACTTTGTAAGTCGTATATTTACTGTAGAGGCCTTATGAATTAAAAATCTGGTTTGGTACTTTCCTGTAAAGTCTACAAACCCTTTAAAGTCCTACATTATTTGCCTGTGTTTGTGAACGCAGACATTTCAGGTATCATTAAAATTAAAAGCTGTGTAAGCTCAAAGTAAATACCTTTAATGGTGAATTTAACTGAGCTCACATAAATCAACTATATTGAATATCCAAATCTAAATAAGGGAAACAGTTACAGAAGGTAAATACAGATGCCCACTTCCAAGTGAATACTGCCACTGCCACAGGAACAATTCCGTAACAGCACTGATGATGCTCACTTTGTTTGAGTGTCAGAGCATACATGGAGCTGAACTGCAATTATATTCTATTTTACATCCCTAAACCAGCCTGCATTCCTATCTCCAGATTTGGCTCAATCTTTTTTCTGATTCTCTCTACTTCTTCTCTTGCTACACAAATAAGGAGGAACAAATTACTACTGAAGTGAATCAGAATAAAGCATAATTCCAACTACTCTTTGAAAGCAGAAGAAATAATGACTACTCTGGTAGTGCAGAAAACAACATTATCATGCCTTACACTTTAAAATAAAGAAAGGGAACATTTAGTACAGCTATTTGACCTCGTTCACTCCAGCTCAACTTTGTTTTTCCCTTTGTATATTTGTAATAAGGCTTAGGATAAAATCCTGTTCCCACTGACTGAGAAGGTCAGGGATTCACATTTTGTTTAAGTGCAAACAGAACAGATAGGTGACATTTTATCAGCACGGCAAAAATTTCAAATGTTATATAATTCTTTTTCAACAATATGGCTCAGATCAAGGACTTGAAAAAAAAAAACAACTGAAGGGGTAAGGAAAAGGTAAGACTATTGATATAAACTCTTCTGCCTAAAAATATGTATCATATTCTAAGGAAAAGGTTTCAATCATGTGAACCATTGGTGTAAAAAAAAACCCTTAAATACATGAAGTATGGACATGGTAAAAAAGCCAAACATTTTGCTTATAAACATGTGTCTGTAAGTCCACATCAAGAACTAGAAAGTAAGGTTTTCTCTGAATGTGTGAATGGAATGTGATCATCATATAGTAATGCAAGACAAAGGAAGATCATATTTTGAGTCAAATAAATAGTAACTTTTTCAACACCAAAATGAAAAGTATACATGTTTTTAATACGCATGGAAGTGAAGACAAAAACGTATCTGAGACAGATACAGCTATTTTTATTATTTTACCTGCCTTTTTCAGAGCCAGTTAAAAAGTGTATGTTATTTTTAAGAGAAAAAATATAAACCTTACATATTATAAATTTATTTTTGCCTCCTTCACTTAGGAAAAGTTGCTATTTCTTTTTTAGGATAAGAACATTAATTACTTTTAAACAACTGATCAGTTCAGAGGTGTATGTTCTGTTAGAGGTTTACATTCTTATAAAAACTAGAGCAACACCAGCATTTACTTTCAGACAGGAGAGAATGAAGCTGCCTTCATGCCAGGCTATTCCGTTTCTTTTTCTTCTTTTGCAATGGAGCTTCCAATTTTTGTTCCTCTGGAATAATGTTTCTCTTTTTTTTTGCTGTTTTATCACTTGTATCAGTCCAACAAACTTTGCTTTTCCTGACTATTGATGATTTTTCATCTTCTTTTGCTGAAAAAAAGCAAGAAATTATTCACACTGATTTTTATTTCCTGTCTTTGAAGTCTAAATGGCACAGAGACTTATTTGTATCTCATTTAAAAAAATAGGGTTATAGTTTTTTATTTTACAGTGGAAAGTGCCATTTATGCTAGTTTTGCCTGTGAAATTAAAAATATCTAAAGATCAAGTATGTAAATAGATAACAATACAGGAAAACAACTGCAAAAAACCCAAACAAATCCGAGCCAGACCTTGTAAGTTTGCCCAGCTACAATGGCCTCAGACCTAATTTTCTGTATAGGAAAACAAGACATGCAGTTCTATCAAACTACTGATTTTCTTATCTGTCTCAAAAGCTTCACAGTCCTTCCTCAGTATGTTATTCCAGTAAAGAGAAAGAAAACTTTAATAAAAGTGGAAAGAGGCTTATGTCCTCCAACAAACATACAGGCTTGAGACACTATCAGATTGGTAAGTATATCCGTATCACTTGCCAGTGTCATCTCCCCAGTTCATCAAAATACCAAAACTTTTTCCAATGCATATAGCAGAAACCTCCTACTTAGTATATTCCATTTAACTGTCACATTAACAGTTGAAAATACACAAAGTTCTGTTACCTTGAGATGATGTTGCAGCTTTATCAGAGTTTTCTTTCATTTCTGAAGCTCGGTCAAGCCATACTGCAAGACATGTCAGCCTGGCTTTGGTATTGACTTCACACAGTAAAGATGGCCCATCTTTAATCTGAGGAAAACATTAAAAAAATATTATTTACATGTTATTTTATTTCTGTTTAAATTTACTGAAGTATTTGCAGTGAGGAAGTACCTCCCACTTCATTGTTAGGCATTGTATCACTCAGCTCTGGGAAGTACTTGAGCAAATATCCTATTACAGATATCAGGGGATAAAGTGTCACAACATTAACAGCATTAACACATCAGAAACTACTGTATTAGGATATTGTACCTCACAGAGCTGGACAGAGTAGCCCACAAAGTTATACAAAACTCTGCTGGACAGAAAGCAAATCACCACAGATTTGGTCAAAATAAATACGGTGTTACAGAGAAAAGTAAAGAATTCTCTGATCACTGTGTCGATTATGGGGAACAGAAATATGAGGAAGGGAAAAGAGGGATTTCACTATTGCACTTAGAAGCATAAAATAATCAGAGGGAGTAAAATTAAAAATGGACAAATTCAGATATGAAGTGTGTAAACATTGAGAAATAATTATTTGGACTATTCAAGATACTTAGAGTGAAGTACAACAGATCCTTCATTAGTAGGCATTAAATTTTAAAAAATCTATTTCTGATTTTAGGAGCAACAATAAACATGGTAAACTTATAGACACGATTCCTTGTTGAACTGTGCTACTGGGAACTGCTTGAAAATACAGGAAATACAAATACCCAGTAGAGTAACGTGTTTGAATTTTTCTGAAGGATAAGCTCCTCCCCTGACATGAATGACCACCTTCCTTGCCCCCACCCCGCCCCAAACCATAGAGTCTGTGTTTTTAAAAGAGTAGCAACAGTCACCAACATTACAAAAATTCACAGCAGTCCTTAGGACATATATAACTGATTAGATAGCCATAGGCCTGGCCAGGACAGTCTGATGGGAAGCATGACTTTACATATAAAGAGGAGATGAGTTCTCGTAATATCATCAGACTTACAGTTTGTTTAAAAAAAAACCTACCAAGCTAAAAAAATATAGAAGTGCGTAAATATATGTGTATAAATACCTACTGAACATAACATGGAAGAAGATCAAGACATCCAGATTTCAAGTAAAATTTCCTCAGTGATTTAAAATTAATCTTTATAACAGAACAGTCTGCAATTTTGGTTGTCTGATATGTTTCATAAATGTAACAAGCAGTTTAATAGACCAACCTTCTCAAGATCCAGATTCCACATTTTAATGTAACCATCACTGGATGCAGTAACAATAAGATGCTGTCCTTCTCTTTCAAAAGTATAAATATCTTTTATTCTGTTAAAAGAAAAGCAATGTGTTTCTACTTTATAGCATGGCAGTTTAGTTCAGAACAGTAAGCTGACAAAAATTAAAGATGAATAGGCAACAGTTTAAAAAATTGGTTTAAACAAAAACCCCACGAGTGACAGGCAGGAACTTGTAACAGTGATCTGGTTTGAGTGCTGTCATTTATATTAGGAACATTTGCCTTTGCTAGGCTCATTAAGATTCAGTTCAGAATGCTTTATTACTTTAAAACATCCTCTATTAGACACACCAATGACATTACTGCTAAAGCTTTTGTGTTTTGATGAATTAAAAGCAATATTTGGACAAATATTTGGTATTCAACAATAACAAAAAAGAATATGTGATAACACTCCTATCTGGATTGATTAAAACTGGTTTGTTTTCTTAAAGCATTTTTAAGAATCAGAATCAGTAAAGACTGGTTAAATACACACACACTTACTCACTCATAAACTTAGAACAGTAATAATTTTAAGTATATACCCAGTTGTTTTTGTAATATGCATGGACAACATAGTTCTGCTGCTCATAGTAAAAGCAAACAAGTCTGTCCAGTTTGAAATGTAGCACATAAGTAAATTCACTCTCTATACTAGAACAAAAAGAACAGTAAAATATGCTGAACATTACAAGCCATTGAACTTTACTGAGGACTCAGCATTGCCGTAAGTATCTAAATAGTAAATAAATATAGAAAACCTGTTTTCATGAGCTTTAAATTCACACAGGCATTTTTGAGAGTCGCAGCTGTAGAACCTTATAATTTCATCATCTCCAGCTATGGCAAGGATAGAATCCTAGGAATGGGAAAAAAGAAATACAAGTGTGATTAATTTCATGTGTTTCAAACCAGTTAACTTCCCAACACCTTTCTTTTTTGTACTTACTGTAATAAATCTAAGTGAAGAAATTCTCCTCTCTGTTGTAATGGTGCCAGTGATTGAAGCTGTGTCGAGTCTGTAGATATCCACTTTGTTTGTTATCACAGTCACATACTGCTCTCCATCAGGGGACCACTTAATTATGTGTGCATCTGTATACACATAGACACTGACTTTTTGCACTCTATATTGCATGAAAATCTAAAAGTAAGAATCTTTAGAAGCTGTAGACAGTTTTCTACCCAGACCTGAGAGAATATTCAGTGAAAAATCAAATAACCTAGAATAAACAAGTCAAACTATGCTCTTAAATGTTGCTTTCTGATTATAAGATCTGTGTAAAGAAAAACAAACCAAAACACATTTATTTAAATGTTCTGACATCAAATTTCAAGGAAAAAAAAAAGGACTTACTTCAGTGATACTACGTTTTTCTTTTGGTAAATTATTATTACTACGGATATAAAATTACACATGCTTGCCTACATGTGTAAAAAAGACATTGTGACAGTTGTTTGCAATTAACTGATTTGTTGATTAATTAGGTCAACTTTTCTTTACACAAAAAACAAAACCATCTAATTCCACCTTATTTGGATTTAGACTGAAAAACTCACTTTGCTTCAGGTTTTTGATGAAGGCCGATCGTCCTTCAACAAGATTCCAAGTTCTGAAAGACAACAAGAGATAATGTGCATTCTGGTTAAAAACAGCACAGCAGAATTGAAGTCTGATCTGCTGACATAAGACACCCAAAGGAAGATTTTAAGCATCTCTGTGCATTTTTCTGCCTTCTTATTGCAAGAGAAAATGATGAGTTCATGTATCGCTTGCACAGTATAAAGTTGAATGTGTGTTATTTATTTTCTAAACCACCATTTGCAATACAGAGCCCAAAAGGAGACCAATAACAATTTGTGCTGTTAAAATAGAACTTTGTATCTTTAAAACAGATATCTACAGCAACATGGATACACTCCAAGTGAAAAATTAGTCTTCTTACACTAAACAAAACCTTGACAGTTTCCAGGAGGTTAAGCAAATTCTGTTCCAAAATGCAAATATATTTATACATCTACAAGTGACTTGTAAAGAGTCAGAGCTCACAAGAAGAAAGTATGAACAGCAGGAAGCATTCTTAAAAGACTTAAAAAAATTGCTGGTACTTAAGACTTCATAAGACAAACCAATGGATCTTTGAACCATTTGATGACAAATGTTTTGACAGTGTTTCACGGTCTAGTCCCAACATGGAATTGTTGCTTGTAATACCTTACTGAGAGTTACTGAATTATGATTCTCCACATTCCTTCATCAGTTTTGACTCACCTTAATGTTTTATCTGTTCCAACTGACAGAGCTAATTTCCCAGAAGGGTGAATAGAAAGCGATGTCACCTGCCCCCTGATAAAAACAAAACATGAGCCACATGTATTATTTACAAGGAAAACAAACAAGAAAATGTACATGAATATGCAGATTTAAGAAACTCACTTATGTGCCTTAATGGATTTCAGACATTCCCATCTCTTTGTGTTCCAGATACAAATGAGTCCATCTTCAGCCCCACTCAAGAGATGTGAAGTACCATAGAACTCCAAACAAGTTATTGTACCTAGAAATACAAACCAGAGCTATTAACAAGGTTGTACATACCAAACAGTTACTGCACAGAGAACACAGGAATTAACAGGAAAGCATCTTCCATCAAAACATGGCAGCTACTACCCTACCCTTGGGAAAATCTAAATTATTTCTTAAGTATTTCTTAAAAAAATACCAAAAAATTTTCTTGTTACATTCAATCCCTGATGTGTTCTATCAGTCACCCTTTAGCCATACATGTCTGAACTCCACCTGGTCTTTTCTCTGACACAGCAGTACTCAAACACTGCGGCACAGGTGACACAAGGCTCCTATCAGCAATAAGGAATGCTCCCATGTCAAAGCCCTGCTGCTCCTGACACAGCTGAATTTACTGCACATACCGCGTCCCATAAGCACCAGATTCACCATACAGGAGTTAAAAGCAGGTACTGTGCTCAGTCCAACTCCAGGTTCTTCTTAGCTCATCAGGACTGAGCTACAAATGACCCAAACAGGTTTATTTGGACAGCCATTAACTGGTGACCGTACCAATTATATACACAAAGGGTGCACCCTCAGCAAGTTTGAAGATGACAGCAAGCCAAGTAGGGAAGGATGTGATGCCATCCAGAGGAACCTGGACAAGCTCAAGAAGTGGGCCCATGGGAACCTCATGAGATTCCACGAAGCACAGTGAAAGCCCTGGTATCAATACAAGCTGGGGGATGAACAGATCGAGAGCAGCCCTGCCAAGAGGTACTTGGGTGTGCTGGTGGATGAGAGGCTGGACATGAGCCAGCAATGTGTGCTTCCAACCCAGAAACCCAACTGTATCCTGGGCTGCATCAAAAGGCCAGCATGTTGAGGGAGGGGATTCTGTCCCTCTACTCTGCTCGGGTGAGACCCCACCTGGAGTGCTGCATTCATCCCTGGGGTCCCAACAAAAGATGGATGTGAACCTCTTAGAGCAAGTCCAGAAGATGTCTAGAGAGATGGAACACCTCTCCTGTGAGGAAAGGCTGAGAGAATGGGGATTGTTCAGCTGGGAGAAGAGAAGGCTGCAGGAAGACCTTATTTTGGTCGTCCAGCACTTGAAGGGGGCTTGTAAGAAAAACAGGCACAAACTTTTTAGCAGGGCCTGTTGTGACAGGACAAGGAGTAACAGTTTTAAATTGAAAAGGGTCAGTTTAGATTAGTTATAAGGAAGAAATGTTTTACAAGGAGGGCAGTGATACACTGAAACAGTTTGCCCAGAGAGGCGATCCATGCTCCAGCCCTGGAAACCTTGAAGGCCAAGCCGGTCGGGGTTCTAAGTAATCGGATCTGGTTGAAGATGTCCCTGCTCAGTGCAAGAGGGTTGGACTACATGACCTTTAAAAGGTCCCTTCCAACCCACTATTTTATGATTCTATTATGTGCTTTTACAGCTGTAATTCAGCCAGCACATACAGTGGGAAATGTACCACATTAACTCATCTGGCGGCAGCAGCCTGCTCTCATACACCTAACTTTCCTGACAGAAGGAAAATGGCACATGAGCCATTTCTAGGTCATAACTTTTTTAACAGTTAAAACTAAAAACAGTTGGAAGAAGCAGCTGTATTTGTGACAGCACTAATATCCAAAATAATTTTTTTACTTTTATGCTCAAAAGTTCACCTTGTTTGTATCATCAGACCATCATGGCTGCAACACCATCACTACTGAAGTCTTATAAAAAAGAATTAGATTTCTTCTTCTGGTGAGGGCTGGTTTTTCAGCTACAATTTTATATCATTAATGCTTTTTACAAAGAAATGCTCCCTTACCATTGTGCTGTAGCAGCGCCCCATGTTCTATCTTCTTTTTCATGTCATAGATTTGGATTGTTTCATCTCTGCTCCCAGTGACCACATATCTGTTATTCACTGCTACTGCTGACAATGAGGCAGAGTGGGCATGATGTGTAAAATCAGGGACGATTGTCCAGGACTGTAAATGAAATGCAAAACAAACAGATATTTCTGAGGCTTACCATAGTAAGCTTCCACTTCATCGTCCCGTAATTTTATTTTGTAAAAGAAAAACCTGAAAGAGTCTATGTGCAAAAATCAGAATCAGAGAATCGATTAGGTTGGAAAACACCACCGAGACCATCGACCAATAGACTATGGCACTAAGTGCCATGTCCAGTCTTTCTTTAAACACCTCCAGGGATGGTGACTCAACCACCTCCCTGGCAGTCCATGCCAATGTTTAATCACCCTTCTTGTGAAGAAATTCTTCCTGATATCCAACCTAAACTTCCCCTAGTGCAGCTTAAGATGGTGTCCTCTCATCCTCCTGCTAGGTGCCTGGGAATAGAAGTCAGACCCCCACCTGGCTACAACCTCCTTTCAGGTAGTTGTAGAGAGTGGTAAGGTCACCCCTGAGCTCCTTTTCTCCAGGCTAAACAACCCCAGCTCCCACAGCTGCTCATGATCAGACCTCTGCTCCACACCCTCCACCAGCTGACTGCCCATCTGTGGACCTGCTCCAGCACCTCAGTGTATTTCCTGAACTGAGGGGCCCAGAACTGGACACAGCACTCGAGGTGTGGCTGTGTACTTGTACACCAGTGCCAAGTACGGGGGGAGGAATTACACATAAGCATAATGGGATCTTACTGAGTTAATGTACTGTTAGGAGATTAGTCCAAAGGACTTAAGCGTGCAAGCCGCCCCTTGTAATCAGTGCCGTGCTTATACGAAGCTGTCTGTGAAAAAGCGTCTGCAGAGAGACAAAATCTCACGGCCAAGGGAGGTGGATCCTTTCGTTTTCCACCACGGCAGGCTGGAGACGCCTCCCACCGGGCACCAGCCCCCCAGACCACGTCCCGTCCATCCCCGGCGCAGCTCTTCGCCCTCACCCCCGCGTGGAAAGAAGCAGCCCCGCGCACCCACGCGGCTTCCCGCAGCTCCTGGGAACCCTCCGGGACAGCGAGGGGGCCGAGCCTGCCGGGAGAGGCCGCGGGAGAGGCCGCCCCGCCCCCGCAGCGCGCTTTAAGAGCCCCGGCGGCGGCCGGAACCGCGGCCGCGGACGGGCGAGACGGTGAGTGCCGGGGAGGGTTTTTTTTTTCGGGGGCGGGCACGGCCACTTCCCCCCATTCTCCCCGCGATTTTCCCCCATATATACCCCCATTCTTCCCCATATTTCTCCGGAAGTGTTCCAGGCCAGGCTGGATGGGGCTCTGAGCAACCTGGTCTAGTGGAAGGTATCCCGGCCTGTGGCCGGAGTGGTGGTGGGGGTGGTGGTGGTGGTGTTCGAATTCCATGATCCTTTTTTCCAACACAAACGATTCTGCGATTCTATGCACCTTCCTCCTCTCTTCCTGCTCTCTTCCTCCCCACTCCCGTCCATCCACCCCCCCTCCCAGTTCCCCTGTCCCTGTTACCTGCCCGGGCCGCGTGGCGAACCCCAGCAGCACCTGCTCGTAGCACCCCGCCACCAGCTCCATCCGCTCGGCGCCGCCCCGGGCTTCCTGCCGGCTCTTCCGCCCGCCCGCCGCGCTGCCTGCGCCGCTCCCCGCCGTCTCCGCGCGTGGCGTGCCCGGCGGTGCTCGCTCCCCTCGGGTGAGGAGGAGAATCCCGCGGGAGCAGCCGCGGAGCGGGAAGCGCCGCGGGGAAGGGCGCGGGGTCAGGCCGCGCGCGGGGCAGCCCGCGCGGGGGGGGCCTGGCGGGGCGGAAGCGGCGCTGGCGCGGGCGGTGATGGCGGCGGGCAGGACGAGAGGCGTTAGTGCCGGGATCGGGAGGGGAGGGGGGAGCGGGGACCGGCACCGGGGGCTGCTGGCGAGGAAAGAGGGGCGCGAACCGATCTGCGGGGAGCAAGGGAGGAGAGGAGGGGAGGGGCGGTCGGACCTTTCCCTTCCCCCGGGGCCGCAGGGCCGCCGCCTCCTCCCTCAGGGCGTGTGGGGCGGAGAGGCCCCGGCGGCGCTTGGGCCGGGGCACCTGAGAACGGGCTCCCCCACCATCTGGGCCCGCCGGCTTTTATTTTTATACGGTTGGGTGGTTTTATAGTTTTGTTGTTGTTTTTTTTTTTTTTTTTGTTTTTCGATTCGTTTTCTTATCGCGAAGCACAATGAGCGGGAAGCGCGGCGGCGGCGGCGCCAGTGTGGCCGCTCGCGGAGGGCCGCGGCCGGGCGGGGCGCACTTGTGGTCGGGCTCTTCCCGTCGTGCCGAGTGGCTCAGTTAGAGAAATGCGTCACGGCTCGGGCCTGGGCCCGGCCGGGGTCATCGCGCCGGCCCGAGGGGCTCCGGGAGCTTCCCCCGGCCCCCTGCCCTGGCCCAGCGCCTCGTGTGAGCGGAATTAGTGCCGCAGGATGGGGGCGGCTGGGCCGCTGCCCGGGTGAGCGGTGTTCACGCCGATTCTGCCCCTCGATAGCTTCACCCGCTTTTTTTTGCACGTACAAGCGCAATAATGGAAAAAAAAAAAAAGTGGAAGACAATAAAAAGCTACTATGATGCGCGTGTAAGCCAGTTGAGCACGTGTTTGAATTCTGCAGGTTGAAGCTGTTCAACTGCCTAAATGAGAGCTAGCTGCAGTTAAGACAAATGTTGAGAAAAACAGAGATGTTTATACATGCTGGTTTAACTGCTTTTAAAATGTTTTTATTTCATAGTGAAAAGATCAAGAGGCGACGTCAAGATTGGACGGGGAAGAGGACAAAACCAGTTCTTAAAAGTTGGTGAGAAGCAGTTGCATCACGTGCCTCCTGACAGCCTCTTGCTGTGTGTTCCCGTCTTCTGCTAGATTTGCACGAGTGAAAAGCGGTAAGTTTAAAAAAAGTTACTGTGCAGCCGTGAATTTGAAAGTTATTTATTTCAGTGTTAGAGCATGGGGAAGTTCATAGTTCCTCTTAATAAATAGTAACGTTCCAGTTAGAGGAACATCGTTCTGTGGATATTTGTATTAATAATGACCATCTTTAACAGAAAGATGTTGCTGCTGATAATTATAATGAACACAGTTACTTTTAGTAAGTGTGTTTTCAGTTTACCACATGCTAAGCTTACGAGGACTAGACTGTATTTTAAGGGCTTGTTTGTACTTGACTGTTTTGTTGCCTCCAGAGTGGCTGTGGGGATAAAGTCCATAGTTATTTTGAATAGTACCGTGCCTGGATGGTCTAATTATGGTTTATGGCTATCCTGTGTCAGAAGCAGTGCTCTGAACTGCTCCCCTCTGTGGGCAAGCCTTTAAGGCATTATGGAGGCTCTGTTTTTATTGCATTATGTGAATGTGGATTTGATCAGCCAGGATGTAAAACATTACATAAATTCGTGCATGGAAATAAAAATTAGAACTTCAGCAATCAAGCATCTGCATAGAAGGAGCAACACTGGCTATAAAAAAACCAGCAGTGGTGAATGAACAGCTGTGTGTTGAAGTAAATGCAGAATGTTTTACAAGTGAAAATGGTTTTCACACTGAATTATGTTTGTTAGATGACTAGGGGAAAAAGCTCGAAGAAAGAATATTAGAATCAAATAAGATACATACCTCTTCAGGAAAGTGTGTCCACTGGTTTAGTGGTAGCAGTAAAAGATTATTCATTGGCTAACTCGCTGGTAGTGAGTGAAATGTGTAAATGAAAAAGGCAAAAGAGAGAAGGCAGTCCTAAGAAAAGGTGCAGAGAAAGATTATGTTAATCTGTAGTGTGCCCTCATCCCGCTTTTATTTCTGTTATTTAGCACATAGGAAGTACCACTGCTTGTTTTCAGCTGTGTAGCTTGTGGTACAAGTAAATCAACTCCTAATTTGGCTAAAAGGGGAAAAACCTGGGGACTTCTGCAAAACATACTGAAGCCTGTGTCTTGTTGCCTTGTTCTGACTTTTAGAATCTTCTGAATTACTGGGTTATTATCTGTAGGCATTTCAGAATTAAGGGTAAGGTATGGGTGACTTAAAAGTTCTCTGTAACTTTCTAGTTCTTTGGACAGTGGGAAGACTTTATGGTCTATTGCAGTTTAAGGCAGTGAAAATTACTTCTAATCGTAATCCCATTGGCCATGTATCCTTTTCACACCCATTGCTTTAGCAGTGACAAGTTAGAACTTAAAAAATTAAGCTCTGACTTGATACCATTCAAAGGATGCAGTGGTGTGAACTTATTTGGAAGTAATTAATCTCAGGGATAAAATTCTTCATCTTTTTTGTCCGCTGTCCTTTTTCCAGCCGAAGGAGTGAACTGAATCTGTGCAGCCATACTGTTTGAGAAACACAGAAGACAGTTTGAATCATGGCAAGCCAGGTAAGATCATGTGGTCAGAAATACAGGCTTGCAGTGCCTAAGTGGATTCCAGAACCATACTCAGAATTTCTAGTAAATGTAAAGCTGAAATAGCTAGCTTGCTCTGAGTTGGGTGTTCTTTTAGTCCTGTGATTTCTTCCGACAATGTGGTAATTGGTGGCTGTCCTCTGGACACTTAATTGTGTCAACTGGCATAACATTAAGTTTGGCAGTTTGGATTATTTGAGTGTGAGTTCTTCTGAAGGACCTTGCGTGTAACACTCTCTATATAAGATTCATGTAGAGGTGTTATAGAGGAAGAACAATAAAGCCTGCGTAAGTAAAAGTTGTGGAACGTCATTCTCATTTTTGGAAGTCCTTGTTCTTCAGAATCTTGAGAGGGAGGCAACCTGTCTTAATATGGCTGTTTCCTCTCCTTTTTTGTGCAGTTACCCCACTCACTTCCTTTTTTGAACTGTGTTTTTTTGGGGTTCTAGTTTTCTTTCTTTTTTTTTTCCTTTTTTTTTTTTTTTTTTTGGAAGAGGCACTTTTTTATGCCTCCTTCTTCCTGGCCTTGCGTCTGGGTTCAAGTTTTCCCTCAGCCAAGCTAGTGCCTGTTCCTGGTCTGCTTTCTCCTTACATTCCATTCATTGGCCTCTTGTCGTTGTTCCTGGCCTGGGAGTGACTCACTGCTGGCTAGTGAGGAGAGGCATCTCACAGAAGAAGAATTCCTTCCTAGGTGAGGGGAAGATAGGGACAGCGGAGATCCCTTTTGGAAGAGTGACGATTTCCCTGCCTCCTCATCACTCAGACTGTGCTGCGGCAGGATTTTTTCCGTCCTGGAGCTCAAGCGGAACACAGTCCAGTCCTGAAGCTAATTAACATTTAGGATTGGCCGGCATCAAAGGGCTACCTGCTTTTTCCCTAGTTCCCAGAGGAAGCTGTCAATCCTTTAGCCAGCTTGACAAGTCAGGGGAATATGGCTGTTCATACAATCCTTTGGCTCTGTTATTTTTGCCAGGCGTTTTCCCCAGAGGCTGCTTTCCCTCATGGGAGGCGGAGGGAGAAATGGGACCCCAGGCTTCTTTCAAGGGCAAGGTGAATATGGGGAAATCACCTGTGGTGATGGGGAGTGGGAGGGAGGAATGTAAATGAGGCTAAAAACTATAAAGGTGATTTTTTTTCTCCCTACAGGACTTGATGGCGAAAAAAAGAGAATGTCTCCAGGCATACAGCTGGTGGAGAACACCACAGAAGAAACGGAAGAAAAAGAACAAAATAAAACCGGGAAGAATAGAGTTCGTCCCTAGTAGTACTAATACAACCAGGTAAAGACCTTTGGAAAGGAGAAACTCTGACCCCTTACCTGTTTAAAGGGATGATGACTAGTGAAGGCCATCACTTCTCTTTAAAATCCTGAAATGGCACACCTAATACTCTTAAGTATTGCTTATGGAATTGTATTGCCAGTAGAATAAGCAGGATTTTTTTTCTAGTTTGTCTCCTCCATAATCACTTCAGAAGTGGTGGCAAAACAGTCTCTTTTGAATTGTGGCTGTAACTTAATAGTTTTCCTTGATGTTTTTGGTGCCTTGCCCTTCAGACAGCGAATATTACTTTCTAAAACGAACTTTTAAAAAGTTTTTAAAATAAATGTGGGTCTTTGTTACAATGCTTTCTCTTGCAAAAGTGGTAGAATGGACCCAGAGAAACAAAGAATTCCTTGCTGGAGTGATGGCATTGCGGTTCTGTTCATTACTCAGCAGAGTTTTGCAGTCTGTTCATATTTTTGTCTCTATTTGTCCAGTGATAACTGCCTGCTTGTATGTTGGGTACTTTAATACTGCAGTGAGCTATGTTAGTCTCAGACTTGACTGTGGTTCTCTTTTACCTTTTTAAAGACCAGATTATTCAATATTTGTTGGGGAGCTTACTCCAGAGGTGGATGATTTCCAGCTTTATGACTATTTCCTAAAGAGGTACCCCTCATGTATTGACTGCAAAATAGCAACCGACCTGCTGGGATATTCCAGGTAATGTCTGAAAATGTTTAAGCAGCGTCAGTATGTTTGCTTCTATAAGTAATACATAAGAATTTGCATCAGAACTGCTTCTGCGTTTTCTTCAGAGCAGGAAGAGAGAGTGAGATTAGCCTTTGGCATTATTTTTTTAACAGCATAGATCCATGTATTTCTCAGACTTCATGGTTAGTTTAAGCAGTTAATGCGCTAAGCTTCTGTTTAGCCATAGGAATATCTGCATGAAGGTAGATGGTGGGAGGAGTGAGACCTCTGCATGGACATGTGTGCTGCTGTGCCTGCCTACAGCAGTCTGTCCACTTAGTCATCTGCAGTACTGTAGACAAGCTAATTCCCTTTTTTACATGTAAAGAAAAGTGTGAGGCCTATCAAATCTTAGGGGTTTGGGAGACCGAACTTCCAGTATTAGAAAATAAAGCTTAGCAGAAGTTACACTGGCCAGGCAGCGAGTCAAGCAGGGATGAGCGAGTTTGCTGTTCAGACAACACTGGCTGTAATGGTCTAATTCAAAACAACTTGCAAAAAAGGAAAATGAAAATCTGAAAAAGCTAATTTAAAAAAATGTTAGAGCTGTACAGCAGTAGGAGTGGTTTAATACTAAGTGATAAATTACCTGCTGTAAGTGCAGAAATATGGAATCTGGTTACTTAAATAGTTACAACTTACTATTTTGCTGGCTTTCAGCAAGTTGCATCTTAATGCTGTCAACAAGCTTTTTGCTTCTGGCCCAAGTTTTAAATCTTGTAAAAGCATCTTCTGTGCATGTGCACGTGGCAGAGAGGTTGCTTAGGTAATAAAAGCTATAGTAACTACTATTTTCTGTTTTCGTGAAGACAGAAATTGCATTCGTTAGCTTTGTAACTGTTATGAATACTAGAATTTGTTTTCTCCCTTTTGAAAATTGTAGAGGGTATGCCTTTGTCAGATTTGGTGAGCAAGGTGATCAGATGAGGGCACTGCAAGACTGCCAGAATGCACCAGGTCTGGGGGGAAAACGAATCCGGCTGAGCATAGGAATTTCTAAAAGGTAACAAATGAGTTGTGCATTGATACAGTAATTCTGAATAATCGGATTCTTTTAGCTCTGCCTTTGTAAAGACTGTGGCTCTTGCTATAATGGCTACACACACAATGCAGTCTACAAAACCAAAATCACAGAAGCATTATGTTTGGACTACCTGGATTCATCAGTCTCTTTCAGTATTCCTGGGGGAATCCAACTCTTAAATCTAGCCAGATTGTGTAACTTGGGCTTACCTGTTGTAACCAGCCTTAATTCTTACACTAGTGAAGCTGAATGCATTTGTAAGTATTTTTCAGGTTTGGGTCTGAAGAAGGCAGAAGGGACAAGAAGTGTTTGGTTTTTATGCTAGAAAGCTCTTCTTCTAGACCTTTCCCCGTAGTTTAGGCAAGCTAGTACGCTGCTAGTTTTAAAGTAAGCTGGCAGAGGAAGGAACTCCTTAGTGGAAAAATACAGAATATAGAGGGGAAGAAGCCAAAGGAGATGCTGCTTGAACAATTTGTTTAGGATACTGTTTTTTGCTTTTCAAGGAATTAGGGCAGTAGGAAATTTAAAGCTGATTGGTTTTGAGAGCGTTTTTTACTCTGCCAGCTCGGTTCTCTGTCAGTTATTTAAAACAATTCAGTTAGAGTCTTGATACCAAACTTTGACCCAGAATACAGACAAATATATAGAACTTTATATAAAACAATTTCAGTATGTATTCATGAGGTTAGTTTGTGTGTTCTGTTGGAAGACTAAAAATAACAGCTTCTGTCTGTTTTTACCCTGGATAATTCTGCAAATGTTGCCTTGTTGCTTTGGAACAGAAATGCTCTTACCCAAGAGAGCACTGCCCAGAATTGCATTGACTAAATTGCTTTGAAAGTAAGAAGAGGTCCCAGAGAAACAGGTTTTCTCACATATGCTATCCAGAAAAATGTTAGCAGCATTTTCAGATTTTTCTTTCCTACAGAGATGGATGTAGGAGAGAAGTTGAAAGCAGAAGACTGAGACGTTATGCAATCATTTGTTTACCACAGTAGTATACCTATTTATTAGAATGTATGTGTAGCTTCAAAGTAATGAAAAAAATGTGGGTATTGAAATACACATCACTAATCTATACCTGTTTCTAAATGGCTGAGTACTGCGCTCTCCTAACGTTAAAATATCCAGCCATCAGTTTGTCACTAAATCACTTATACTGGAAACTCTATTTCTGAGCTCCTTCAGTTTGTGTTCTTGGCAAAAAACCTTGATCTGAATTTTCTGTAGCGAAGTGGAGATAAGGAGAAATTGGACTCTGCAAACTGGAGTTCTGCTTGCAGTTAATCAGTAAAGAAATGTCTAAGCATAGGGGATTTCTTGGAATGCGCAGCTGGTTTATCGGAATGTTTTTCATGTAGCGTATCTCTGTGTTAGTACAGACAGTACTTGTGCAGTGATACTTGTCATTAGTGTGTGAGCTTTTCCCTGAGGAAAAATCTGCTTAGGAAAGGGAAAGTAGTGAAAACTACTTGCCTGGCCCTTTGGTCTTAAGAACCAATGAGTTTTGTCATATTCCTGCTGCTTTGGCTTCATTCTGGATAATGGCAGTGCTGACTTCACCTGGCAGCTATGCTTCGTCACCTGCCCATGGACAAAAAATTGAGTAGGGGAAGGGTAGGCATGGTAAATTGGCAGGCAGTGTCAGATGCTCCTCTGAAAGAGATAATCTGACTTCACCTCTTGTTTCTGGAAATAACAAGATTTGGTATTAACCAAACAAAAGACAGAAGGGCTAATTAAGACTTTAAATCTTTAAAGCATCTTTAAAGGTATCTCTAAAGCAGTGGTACTTGATAAAGGTCTCTGGTCTTAATAAATGATTTTTTAACAGCAGCTTGCCTAAATGGATACTAAAAGTACTCAAACTGATTACAGATAAATGTAACTGAGTTAATCCATGGAAATAATTACTTTTGGCATTGGTGAAGGTGAGAGTATTTGGTTCTGTATAAACATGAGATACTGTGCTGTGACTTGTAACTCTTGCTTAGGCAACTATTTAGAAAAGCTTCCTTTTAAACTTGGAAGTCTGTAGATGATGGCAAGTTGTTTAACTTCAGCGGTGGGTTTACAGTTTGTTGTCTTCAAACTCTAACTGTATATAACTTTTCATGTTTCAGACTGAAAGCAGAATTCCAGCGGTACCAGTCATACAACTATAACGATTATTACCAAGATTATCAGAACTACTACTCACAGTGGAATTATGATCCTTATGCTGACTACAACTACAGCTCCTATACTCCCTATGATAGCATGCAAGCTGTTGGAGAATGCTCTTTAGGAGATGCTGTTATGGCTCCAGCTGTTTTTGAGGTAAAGATACTACACACTTGATTTTAAAAAATTCACAAATAACAAGTTGTATGAATTGTATAAGTCAGAGCAAAGAAGTCCTAAAAATGAAATAGTGTTCAGCTTAGCGTGGAGGTTAGATTAGCAGGCATCATTGAAAGCTGTCTTTGAATTAAGTGGTTAAGTAGTTCATCTATAGAATTAGATATTTGTACACCGTTATTTGTTCATATATGCCAAATAACAGTTCTGAAGCACAATTGTATAGGCTTTCTCTCTTCCTAGTTTTGATATATTTTCTTGAAGCAAATTAAAGAATTACTGTAAGATGATCTTATCTGAATTAGCCATTTTATCGATTACAACTTCCAGAAGTCCTTTCCAAGCTGAACTTAAACTATAGTTTTCTAAACAAAGAAACAAACAACCCCCCAACCTAAACAAACCAACAAAATCCCCCAAACTGCTAAAACCCAACAACAAACACCCTGGAAAAAAAAACCTCCCTAACACACACCACCTTCCCCTGCTTATTTTGTAGTTGAGGGAGCAGGAAGTATGAAAATATTTCAGATTTGTGATGATTTTTGAAATGGATTGATTAAACTTTTTTTTTTTTTTTGTAGGAAGCTTCAGCTATGACTGAAATCAATGATGACCTAATAACTGAAGGTAATGATAATTCTATCACTGCAAATTGAATTTAGCCATACTTCTGCCCTTTAACAATACAGCCAGTGACTACTGGATAAACAATGTTTTTGAATATCAGCTGATATAGTAGGATCCTCTGTGGGTTATAACTAAGATGAGGTAGGATTTTAAAGCAAATAGTGTTCACCATGTCAAGTAGAATGGGACACTGTCAACAATAATTCACAGTAGGTTTCTTTGTCTTCATTCTCCTTCCAAAGTGACCTATTAGAGAATTTACCACGTTTGTATAAATTCTGCTAAAATCATTGTACGTTAAACTCATTAATAGGCAAAAGATTGGTTTTCCGAAACCTGAGATAAAAGCTTATGTTGCAGATCTTAAATGGAGGATTCAACTTGCTCTTAAGTTCTGTACAAGATCTTTGTCTGGCCTGTAAGGTTTGTAGACAGTTCCTCACAGAGAGGCATTTGTGTTAGGCAGGATAAAGTTTCTGAATGCTAACATATATTGTGGTAGAAGTTATTTAAATGGATTTTGGTAGATTATCATGGTTAACTATCCTTAAATCTGCACTTTATATTGAAATAGCAGTATAGTCCTAGCATTTTAATACACAGATTCCCAAAGAAACTGGACTTGTTGGGTTTGTTGAAATTCTAGGTGAATAAACATCTTGCTGAATTTAGTATTAAATCTGGTAAATTTGGCTGAAATACATTTTATGAGGCATTTACTTCAGATTTTTGTGTGCAAGCTTTCCAAGATCTAACACTTGTACTTACCAGGCTTTTATTTTCAGATCCACAGCTGTACTTGGATGTTGATGAAATGAACAGACAATTCATGGAGACAAGTGAAGAACTCTATGATGCCCTCATGAATTGTCACTGGCAGCCTCTGGATACGGTCACTTCTGACATCCCCTCTGCTATTTAAGTGTCTTATATAGCATGACCGTTATGACCAAGGTGCTAAAACTACATTTCTTCTACATTACTCTAGATCATAAGTTTTAAAGCACAATGATAGGTTGGGTTTTTTTGCTATGCTTTTGACAGTTTCTGTAATCTTTTTTTTTTTGTTGTTCATCACTTGGAGCATCTTGAAATCATGTAAATATTCTAGAAATGTAAAGAGTTCAATGGGGTCTAAAGATAGACTTGCCTGTGTAAATAAAATTTTGTTTCTGCAAACCTGCCAGCAAGGGATTTTACTTACATGTGTGAAACACATTCTCTTCTGGCCTGTTGAATTTAGCTGGAGGCAGTAGGAGTAGTTCACCTGTCTTTGGTATGGGCAGCAGGACTAGCAAAAACTAGCTCTCACATACTTCCAGGTTACCTAGGCAATCTTTTACAAGCTCTTAACACACTTCATCTGTACAGTTTTAACATACAGAAGGGCAAACTTTCAGCAGTCATAGCTGCAAACATTCCAAAGACTAAGGATGATACCTACTGATAATTTTATTTCTGCATTTCTTGTTAATCTTCTCAACTGATGCTGTACAGCAAAGAAACTGGTGTAACATAATGTGTTCTTAAACCTGAAAATCCTTGGAGAAGACTTTGGTTTAAAGGAGGAAGAGTAACCCATCAGGAGTTATAGTATACTATATATACTATATTATATATATATATGTAGTATGTGTATATATATATATATACACACTATATATATATAGTATATATAATATATATACTATACTATATATATATATACAAACTATGTATACTATATAATATATGCTATAGTTATAGTTATAACTAGTAACAACTCTTCAACCAAGTTGCACCCTATCCTAAACATCTGTTACTTGTTCAGTCTTCATGCTCAGAGGTTCCATAGTGATGAGGTTATAAATCTTAGGACGACAGTGCTCAGTATTCAAAGGAGATTAGGGGAGATGGCAATGAAGAATGTTCTGCTTTAAGATAGCAACTTCTGAGTGGCTTCCTCTAAACTGTTACTATCTGGTGTTTTCCAGTCATAGGGACAACTTAAGCTCCTGTGTATCGAAAAGTATTTACTGCTTAATGTACACAATAAAGTAAATTTAGGCTGAAAACAGAAGAATACTCTTTGAAGAGAAAAAGGTAGAAGGCATCAGATAGCTAATAGCCATGAAAGCTACTAAAGCTAGTCAAGTACTTTGGGGTACTGCCATGTGTGTTTTGGGGGCAGTCAAAACTGTAATTGCCAGAATAGCAGATAGGAATGAAGACCTCTGGCTTTTTTTTTTTTTTTTTAATGACTTAATTACATTAAAGGGGTGGTCATAACCTGTATGCTGTTCTTAAATGTGAAACTAATACTGCATTGCAGAGTGATGACCTGGCAGAGGAGGTCACTTCTAGCTGCTCACCACAATCTCCATGTTTTCTTTTCATAGTTTAGTTCCAGCCAAATTTGTTTTTCAAAGCTCCACTCATGAAACGCAGATGCTCTAAACTAGAAAAGGGTTTTAGAAGTTCATTCTTCCTGGATTTTGTACAGATGTGTATGTAGAGAGAAAACAAAAATATTCATTTAGGCAGGGAGCATATTATCACAGTTTCAGCAACTGTTTCCCTGCTTTGAAGAGAATTAGTTGTGAGGTGGCTGGAAAGTGGGCTTTCTAAGGGGAAGATTTCCCTTGTGTGAACTGGTCAGTCTTCGGAGGATGATAGTAGGGAAATTATTGATGGGAAGATGACAGAAAGTGGAATAAATGAAGCAAGGATCTGGATTGGAAAGGGAGTACTTGTGAATGTGTAGATTTGTTTCAGGAGACTGCAGAAGGGGGGGGAACTTCAGATAGTAGGTGCAGGCCCCTTGATTTTGGATAGGAGCGTTAAAGCTTCACACTGGATTTGATGCCACTTCAGTTGTAGTGCATAGCTGTGTAGCTTGAGCTTGGTACTATGAAGATGTTGCTAAGCAAAGGGGTTTGTATCTAGCAAGCACCATCATCGCAAGCAACAAGACAGCTTCCAGGTCTGAACCTGGGTTATATTCTCCTTTGAAGTGCATATCCTGCTTTGCATACTGTTATGTAACACCATACCGAAGTTGCAGCAGGTAATTTGTGGAAACCTTTTGTTGTGTTTCCAGTTTAAAAATGCGATGCTGAAGGTGTATGTTGGTTTGGTAGAACTGCTATGGAGTATCTGCTGATTTTTGGCATCCAGGAGGTTGATCTGTGTGTGAACTATGTAATGAGGGGCCCACGTAGCTGCGTGATTTCACTTAGCATCGCATAAACCTCAAAGTCAGTCCGTAGCCACCACATTTACGCAAATTTTTCATGTTAACAAAGTCTCTATGCTTTGCATTAAACTGTTTTCAGACATGCATGCGCCTTCTGTTCTGGCCTGTAAAGTATCCATATAGGGAAAATACTGTTATGAAATGCACTGAAAGAGGTTGTTTGGGCCATTAATTCTGCACACTTGAGAAATGTTGGGGAACATATTTTCTTCTAGTCAACATACAAGAAAAGAGAGGTGAGGAAGGGAGTCTGCTGGTTGCAGCCCATGTCATACCCGTTCTAAAGTAGCTCTCTGTCTTCTGTCTCCTGAGCCTTACTAGCCTATCCTGCTTTCCAGTTAGGAGTGCATATATGGGATCAAGATGTGTGTGGAGCACATTCTTTACTGTAAAGGCATACTGAAAAAGCTTTTTCCTGCATGAGTGTAAGTCCAAATTCAGGAAAAAGTGAGCACATTGGAACTGATGGAATGCATTGCTGAGACTTTTAACTGAGGAAACCTACAGCTCTGGTGCTGCCTGCAATAGCTAGCTTGCACCAAGACCTGAATGTGTACATCATACATATGTCTGCTATCAGTTCTACAAAGATCTGATTGCAGTAGAAACATAAAAGAAAATATTGGAAGCAATGTTTTCAACACCACACTATTTCACTTTGTCCAGTTTTGTCTGTTTTACCTAGCTGAAATGTTGTGGGTTTGTTTTTTTTTTTTTTTTTTTAAAGTCTGATGAAGGTTTGGTTTTTTTGGATATTTAGCGTTGGTTTTATAAACTCTTTATTGTACCTAGCTGTGATAGATAGTGCCTTTACCTAAAACCTGCTAATTTCTTGAAGAAGAGCAATGTTTTTGTTTTCCATCACTTCTCTGAACAGAAAAGCTTTAGTACCATGGTTTGAGGGGCTATTGATCCTGCAGTCAGTGAACAGGGAGAAAAACAGGCTAAAAAAAGGGCGAAGAGTATTTAAAAGGGTACAAAAAGGTTAAATGGTACTTAAGCCGTGAATGTTTCTTTTTGCAGGGATGCTCTTGGACCAACAGCTTCTTTCTAGCGCTACCTCAAAGTAACTTGCAGATATAACTCACAGGGAAGATTGATCAAATGGTGATGATCACTATCATTCTGCTGGAGATATATATATATTTGCCTTTTGTTTTGTCTCATTTTTAATGACACTTATTTAATTTCAGTGACTCATGTCAATAGACTTTGTTTGACTCCATCGACAAGTATTTCTGAGTCATGAGTTTCATTAAAGGCATGTCACCATCTGGAAATTGTTCTAAATAAGTAAAATGGAAGTAAAATAAGTAAATAAAGAAGCACTTGAATTTACAGAGCAAATGTAGTGTAGCTGCCTTTGACACATACTTGGAAGGGAATATTGCGATTACAGCTTATCTTAATATACTTGGCATACATCAGAAAGAGGGGAAACTTGTTTCATGTTTGCCCAACTCCTCCATGTCCAGCACAGGAGGGAGTTTAGTCAGTTCCCCACACAGGTACCACTTTAGAAGCCGGCATTGTTCCTAAGGAGTGTCTGTTACCAAAGGGCACTCTTCATACCCCTTCGTAAATCCTGCTCTTCCCATAACAGAAATACATTATGATGCCCTTCCTTCCTCTCCTTGAAGTTTGAAGCTAGCATGCTACTTGGTTCCTGGAAAGAGTTACAAATCCAGGCTAAAATACTACTTTTTTTTTTTTTTTTTTTTTTTTTTTTTTTTTTTTTTTTTTTTTTTTTTTTTTTTTTTTTTTTTTTTTTTTTTTTTTTTTTTTTTTTTTTTTTTTTTTTTTTTTTTTTTTGTATTTTGATGATTATACAAATGTAGATCTTGAATTGTAGAATCTTGTATTGTAGAAACAGTGTCATCCCAAAGTTAGTCATCATATGTTGCACATGGGCAGTTTACACAAGATGAGGTGGTTCTTGCAGGTGACTTCTAAACCCTCGTGTTCCACGTTCTGGAAAGGATCCTCTGTAATTGTGAGTCATCCCATGCAAGTAAAATTGTATTTACAAGGGTGGGGCAGGAGGGGAGGGGTCTGGAGTTCCAAAGGTGTAGGTCATGAGAAGAAATACCTGGAAAGTACCCTGTCTGGGGTTTTTGGAAATGGCTATTTCCTTTAGATAATAATGAAAACAGGACTGAGAAGTTGAGGAGTTAAGTCAGATAGGAGAGCTGGGAAGGTATGATGAGGTTAAAAAAAGTATGAAACAGAGCTTGGGCAGCACAGAATTCCCCAGTAATATTTCTTCTAAAAGCTGTTCCTCCTCTGCTGTTGCTGCTGGTTTATATTTCTGCAGGCCTTCAGAATTGCCCTTGCTGGTTTGAGACCCCCCGTAATTCTCCCCACCACTCCCAGTTCAGCATTCTTTCTTGAGGTGTGTAGTGGAACAAATGTTTTTATTTTTTGGTGGGTGTATGTGGTACATCACAGCTCTCCACAGTTAAGTACTTGGGCCTCACGCTATGTTAGTCAATTTTTAGTACGTTTGGGTTTTTGTTTTCTTTTTAAGGGTGAGCATTTTTATTGACTTGTATGTAGGGAAGGTGCTCTTGATTTTCTGCTCTGCTCCGTGATTCCCAAGACAGGTGAATGCTAAAAATAAGATGCAGAGCCATAGATTTTTCTCAGCTGTAGTTTCAGTTGAATTAAAAAAAACAAAAACCAACACAAAGCCAAAACAAAACACTTTTTTACATATTTAAACTCTGTAATAGGAATGCACTCTTCCTCATGTTTTGAGGAGGACAAAGCTATGTCGAAGCATTTCCCCCCTACCTGCTCCCGACCTGACAAAAACGGGCGACGACAAACCTGCACCATCACAGTTCCCATTGCTGACACAGACGCAATGGATATCGGCATCCCGGGGGAATACCGCAACCCCCTGGTGCCGTTTTTCCTGCCGCGTTCCCCATGCTGCCCTTCGCCGGCTCCTCAGCAGGAACAAGGGAATATCTGCCCCACCGCCGTCCCTCGGGGCAAGCAGACGGCGGGCAGGTTGTATTCCCGAGGCGGGAATAGTGTCTGGGCCGCCAGAGCATTCAAGTATCCGAAGAGTGGGTGCCAAGAGGACGGATCCGGGCTACTCGTGGTGGTGCCCAGCAATAGGACGACAGGCAGTGGGCAGAAACTGATGCACAGGAAGTTCCACCCGAACATGAGGAAGAACTTCTTTACTGTGCGGGTGACCGCGAGTGGAACAGACTGCCCAGAGAGAATATGGAGACCCCCCCGCTGGGGATATTCAAGAAGTGTCTGAATGCAATCCTGTGCCATGTGCTCTGGGACGACCCTGCTAGAGCAGGGAGGTTGGACCAGATGATCCACCACGGTCTCTTCCAACCTACCCCATTCCCTGTGAAGCGCCGTGGGAAGAAGGGAGAAGGTGGAGGAGCCACAAGCGCCGCCGCCGCCTCCGGGGCTCACCCTGGCACAAACCTTCGCTCCCAGCCTTCGAGTGGTCCCTGAGCCGCGCCCGGGAGCGGACCTTCCCTTCCCTCCACCGCGTCCCTCTGCGGGTGGCGGCAGAGCCCAGCGCGGGATTTTCCCGCGCAGCCTGCCCGGCCCGGCCCGGCCCCTCCCTCCTTCCCGCTCTCCCGGGAGCGGGGCCGGCGCGCGCGGGGGCTGCCGGGCCCTCCCGGCGCCGCCGAAGTGACGCGCCCGCGCGGGCTAGTGACGCGCGTGCACGGCCCGGGGCGGCCGCGGTGTGGTTGGTCGGCGGGAGGCCGGGCCGTGGGGGAGTTGCTGCGGCGGCGGCGGCGGCGGCTCGGGCCGCGGGCGGGCGGGCGGGCGGGCAGGCGGGTGGGCAGCGCAGGGGTCCCCGCCGCCGGGCGGGAGCGCGCGAGCGAGGAGCGGCAGGAGCGCCGAGGGGCGGGAGAGCGGGAGAAGGGGAGAGGCGCGCGAGCGCGCGCGCGGGGAGGGGCGGGGCGCAGGCCGCCGAGGAGCCCCCCGCGCGCGCGCGCCAGAGGCCGCGCGCGGCGCGTGGCGGGCGGGAGCGGCGCGGGGGGAGCGAGGCCGGGCCGGGCCGGGCGCGTCCCCGCGGGGCCCGTGACGGTGACAGCGCGGCCGGGCCGCGGCGGGGCTGCGCGGCCGCACCTCCACCACCAGGAGCAGGAGGAGGAGGCCGCCGGCGGCGGCCGGATCGCATCATGGCCTCGGGTGGCAGCGGCGGCGGCGGCGGCAAGATCCGGATCCGGCGGCACCACCTGGGAGCCGGGAAGCCACCCTACACGAGGGGCAAACAGCAGGTGAGGCCGCGGGTCAGCCCGGTGAACCCCTTTCCCTGCACCCGCTCCTCTCCCCTGGCTCCCCCTCAGCGGCGGGAGGAGGCGCCCCGGAGGCCCGGCCCGGCCCGGCCCGGCGGAGCCACCTCTTCCCTGCCCCCCCCCCCGCCCTCCACAGGGCCCCACGTGCGCCGCTGCGGGCCGGCATTTCCCGGTGGAGCGGCCCGCGGGGAGGGAGGAGGGAAGGGTTTCCCGCCGGGGCCGCGGGGATTGTGGGATTTCCGGGCGCTCGCCCCGCTCCGGCCCCGCCGGCCCGCGAGGGGCTCCTCGCCTCCCCTTTGTCTCCCGCCTGTCCCCGCTCGGCAGGAGCGAAGGCGGGAGGAGGAGGTGGCGGCTGGGAAGGGGTAGGTGCGCATTCTCTCGCCTGGCGAATGGAGCGGGCTGGCTCCCGCTCTGCGGGATGCTCGTTTTGTCTCCGGGCTGCCCGGCTAAATCCTGGTTAAATTGGTTTAAATTGCGTTACCAAGTGTAGTTACTCTTCAGATTTAACTACATCGCTTCCAGTGTTTGCTTTTTTGGCGAATTCCATATTGTGGATGATTCTGTGAGGGTGCTGGGTAGCTAGGCATCTTCCATTGTTTTCTTTTTTTTTTTTTTTTTTTTTTTTTTTTTTTTTTTTTTTTTTTTTTTTTTTTTTTTTTTTTTTTTTTTTTTTTTTTTTTTTTTTTTTTTTTTTTTTTTTTTTTGTAGGGTTCTGCCTGCAGAACCTTTAGGTCTGCATTTAGTCGTTTTTTCGGTGTCTTGCCTGTGCTTAAATGTGCAGTGCAACTGAAATGTAAACCTAAATCATAAGGCATTTTTTCCTCCTTTGTATTGTAGGACAGAGTTAGATGGATTAAAAAAACCCCAGTGTTTGTAAATTGTGATACAAAGATCCTGCACCATCCAGAGTGATACAGGGGGAAGAAGCAAAGATCCTTCCCATCTGCTGTTTGCCAAGAAATTTCAAGATGCCCAGAGACAGTGCTCTGGAAATGCCTTCCACGTGTATTTATGAACCTGAGATTGACTGTTCAGCCAAAACGCTTACACGATTAAATCGGTAACATAAGATAGGGGATTGAATATTATATACAAAATTGAGGGAGTGTTATGCACGAGTTGTTGTCAATTAGTTTTTATTATTTGGAAACTCCTGTAGTCAGTCTTTCCTATAGTGAACTGATCAGCAGTGTCCTTGTAAAGCTGGCAAGGGGATGCTTCATCCAAAGAATCGCTGTACTTACAGAGGAAATGTTGAAAGTTCCTATGTAAACGACATAAGGATAACATTTAAATTGCAATATATTGTATGTGTTGATTCTATGTAAATAGCTGGTAAACCTCATGCATAAATTTAAAATAATTGAGGTAGATGGTTTCCTGACTCTTCTATTGTTTGTTGTCTCTGTGTGTTTTCCAGTAGGTTTATTTAAACAATGTGCCAAAGCAAACACGTGCTTGGGGATATCTCTGGGATTCTGCCCAGAGAATGGGTGCTGCAAATCGAATACACAGACCAAATTAACAAGTAATATATTTGGGGAAATATGTTAAATAGGAAAACCAGTAGGTGTCAGATATGTGCATTTGTTACAACTGATAGCTTTTTTAACCCTGTGCAGGTTGCTAACTTGCATTACATAAAAAGATGAGCTCTAGGTAGATAACTGACTTATACTGAAATTAATTGAAGTGCTTGTATTTTCAGTACAACATGCACTCTGCAGAAGTATTCTGTGGTTTGGTGTTGTCTCTCAGTAATAAGTTTGGGAAGACATGAAAGTGCTCAGTGCAGTTTTGATATGAGGTTATACCCCTGATTCTGAACACCTGCTCCCCTAATTATTATCAGTAAAGTAAGTTCATAGAAATACTTTATTAGAGCTTTTCTAGATGCTTGCAGTCAAGACTGCAGTCCTGAAAACTCTGTCTCATCAAACTCTGAAAGTGCCTAAGCACTGTACGCTAAAAGCTTTAAAGTTCCTACGATATCTAGTTTTTTTTCCACTTGAATGAGAGGTGAGTAGCACGATGCCAGGCTTACAATTGTAAGCCTGGTGTCATGTTTTTTTGGCATCTTGTTATGCTTTCTTGATGTTGTTACTTTGCTGTAGTCTTTGCTGCTCAGTCAGGTGAGAATTCTCCAGTCATGTCCAACATGTGCTGCAGAGTCAGTCTTCTGTTAAGTGCAGCAATGGCTTTAGAAGACTGTTGGAAGAGGAGATGCTGCTGCTTTTCAAAGATGCTTAGCTAAAGCATTTGTTCTCAATGTGGTAGACCCTGCTTCAGTTTCTTTTTTTGCCTGGAGGCATCAACCTACATCTTCCACTTTCCGGGCAAATATCCCAGTCGTCAAGCTGTGTGTTGTCTTCAGTTCTTCTGACTGAAACTGTGTGATGATCCAGAAAAAGAATTTGTGATTCACTGAGCCAGGAAGAGGATGTATAAGATATTGCCTTCCAAGACATACATGATCCTTTATTTCAGAGATTATTTTATATGTTCGTGGAATAAGCATGCAAAGTGTAGCATTTCCTGCCCTTTTCAGTGCCTGACAGACAGCCATGCTTCATTATATTTGCATGTATGTTGTTTTAAGTCTAGAGCATTTTTTAAAACCAGCCTCAAATAGGCGAGGTGAACAGGTGATGCCTGGTAGATGTGACTTGCAGCTTATGTATTCTCCTGGAAGATGGAGATGTGGGTGCAGATCCCCCCACAAGTGAAGGAACTAAATCTCGTTGTTTTCCTTCCTTAGCTACCACCCTACCTTATAAGAAGTGCACTGTCAGCAACTGTATTACTAAACCAACAACAAAAAAGTAGCAGCACTGCTAAGTAAAGATGGTATTGATTCATCTACCATGAATATCTGTGCTGTGGGAATCACATCTCAGAAAGAAAAGAGCCTTTTGTATCATCGTATAGGGTGTTCTTGGAGTAGAATTGCAGAGTTCCATTGACTGTGGTCTCCTAGTGGCAAAATGTTGACAGCTCCACGCTGAGTGCATTGACTAGGTTACTCCACGCTTAGCATGCTACCTGGTTACTTAGCCATCTCATGCTAAAATATCCAGCCTCCTCCTCCTGCACTGTTTAAGAAGCTTAGGCACTTGAGTTAAAATTATGACTGCTTTTAGAGCTAAGCACATGCAGGCAAGGGAGCTCTTGTGTCCGGAATCTGGGTTTCATCTTCCGGATGTGGCCCCAGTGTTTCTAAATGCTGATTTGTCCTGGTCATTTAGGTAAACCGATGATTGGAATTACTAGTGCGGATGTGTAAATGGGAGGAATGTTTACACTGTGGACTTATTAAGCTTCTAGAATAGTAACTGTGTGTTTCTATTGTCAATTTTATGTTTAATTTTATGCTTTTGTATGTGCACCTATGTGCACAGGTTTACCTTGGAATAGGGCCATTCTCATCGAGGTAATATAGATTTCAAAGATTTTAAATGTGTCTTATGGGAGAAGAGACTAAAATAACTTTTTTTGGTAATCTTTTTTATTAAATAATTAACCATTGAAAGTGTCAGAGAACTTTGATTCTCCTGGGCTTTTAAACTCATACAAGGAAATTTAAGTATGAGAAAAAACCAGTTACCTGGAAAGTGTTTAACCTTCCCATAAACTTGTATGTATAAGCGTAAAACTTCATCCTAGAGCTGTTTTATATCAGAGATAGTACTTGTAGACTAAAACTTCTGCTAGGGTTCAAAAAGTTTTTGTTTTTCTTACGTGTGTACGTGCCAGTGCATATTTATAAAGTAGATGTGCTACACTGATAGTACAAGAAAATACAAAGATGTTTTCCTTGATGAAACCAGCTTAAGTTTCTGCATGTTTGTAATTGGTCTTGTGCTGATTAGTTAGGGCATTACCTGACAAAGGGGAGGAGAAGGCCACTGAAAGTCACTTTCACTGGTCCTGAAAGCCCCTCTAGATTGCTGAGTTTCACAGTCATTTGAGTCATCCTGTAAGGTTCTTTCTAGAAGGAATAGCTACAGGATCAGGAACTTTAAGTATGTTTAAATGGAGCAGTAACTAAATCAGGGCATGTCACCTGCTGTTGTAGGTAGGCCTTGCTAGGCAGCAGGCAAGTGGGATTTCATAGATTTTTTCATAAATTTTATTATGCCAAGTTTATTTTGTGAGGAAATTTGGATGATGTTAAAGAGTTCTTAGAGTATCATATTAAGTAATGTTTCATAAACCTTGGACAGGAAAATATTAATTAAAAAAATCTTTATTAAGAATTTCCATGGGGACCTACACGAGTACAGTTGTATTGGTTTAACTCTATCAACAGGATTGCAGCTTGAAACATGCTTAGGTATTTGTATTTGTATGTAAAACTCTGCTTGGTTTGGTTTAGTAGCAGACCAGCACATGGTGCTAGAACAAATAGATTGGAAGAAATGTTTAATGTGTATTTAAAGATTTGTTTTTAAAGGATGGGCTAATAGTCAGCATCAAAGGTTTTGTCTCTGCCCCAGCAATATCAAATCGTATTAGCAAAACAAATGTTTAAATTTGATATTTGGCTTTCTGCTGCTGCCATAAACAAAAATGTATCCTAATTGGGAAGAACTTGTAAAACTGAGATACTGACAGTTTTCTCTCATTTAGGCTAACAGTACTGTCAGTGGTACAACAAATTTTAGATGATGATTATTATAGCATTTTATCAATATTCTGGGTTTGTCTTGCAAAGTGTTGTCGTGATAATCTTGGAGGCTGTGAAGTATTGGGGAAGAATATTAGTGGGCACTATCTTAGGAGGGAAAAAAAGCAGATGAAATAATTGACTGTGTTAGCTGGGACGCTGCAAATTGTCTTTGGTTGCTGGCAGCACATCACTTCCTCTGAGTTATTTATTCCTCCAGTCAGTAATTAGAACCAGTTCTCGCTCCCCTGCCGCAAACAAGCTGAGCTGCTGTTGATTCTAAGGGCTGCAGGAGGACAGAGTTCAAAATCTCTTTTGCGTGCCCAAAAATGTTTGAGCAGAAGTATTTCACATTGGTGCAGATGGTGGGCTACCATACCATTGTGTAACGAATTCATAACACAGGGAGATGACTGGCTCAGTGGACATGGGACGAGTGGTGGATGTTAGTTGGATGTTTACCTGGACTTTAGCAATGCCCACAACATGGTCTCCCATGTGATGATTCCTGTCATCCATATGGACTTGTCGGGTGTACCATAAAATGATTGGAAAATCAGCGGGACCGTTGACCTCATAGGGTTGTGATCAGCAGTACAAAGTTCCAGTGGGAGCCAATTGCTAATAAAGGCTGTCAGGGATTGATATTGAGACTGATGCTGTTATATGTCTTTATTAAAACCTGGGATGAAGGAATGGTATGAATCCTCGAGGTTCCCAGATAGTACCAAACCTGTGGGAACTTCAGCCCTGTTGTACGATGAAGGTTAGGGATCTTGGCAGAAACAGGCTGTCAGGAACCTCATGCATTTTAGTAAAGGTAGATGTTAAGTTCTTCATCTGGGATGAAACAACCCCACCTACCTGCTGGACAGCAAGTTCAACCTGAGTCATCAGCATGCCCTTGAGGTAAAGAAGGCCAACTGCATACTGGGAGGTATTAGTAAAAGCATGGGGAGGATGTTCAGGGAGTTATTTTTTTCCCCAGTGTTCAGCACTTCTGGGACTGCATCTGGACTGTTGTGTTCAACTTTGGCCTTTCCAATTAAAAAAAAAAAAAAAAAGTCAACATACTGGAGTGGGTCTGGTTGAGGACCACCAAAATAACTAGGGCAGCAAAGGCCCATGGCTGAGAGCACTGGGTGTGTTCAGTTTAAGAGCAACAAACACCTAATGAGACTATAGAGAAGGTGTAGGAAGGCCCTTCTGGAAGGTTCATGTCAGTAGAAAAAGAGACAGCAGACACAAGATGCAAAAATGGAAATTCCGATTTCATATTGGGAAAAATCTTGTAACTATGAGGGAAACCAACATGTTGGAAGAACTGCCTAGAGAAGTCCCTGTCCCTGAAGGTGCTCAAGGCCCAGGTGGACACGGCTGTGTATGACCTGCTGTTCTTAGCCCTTCTCTGAGCAGGAGGTTGCAGCAGGTGACCTCTGGACTGCCGTGCAGCCCCTGTGCATATGTGGTTCTGTCAAAGCTGCAGTTGGACCACAGAGCACACACAGGAGTGGTTTCAGCGTAAATGTTTCTGTTCCTCTCGCTTGGTAATCCTTTTGTTGGTCTGTTCTCTAATTCTGTCTTCAAGGTTGTGCTGCTTTTTGAGGGAGGAAATAATGCCTCCATCCCACTGTTGCAGTTTTTCTAGAATATGTTGCAAGCTTGCCCTCAAGAAGAGAATAACTAAGGGACTTTTTTCTAGGGTTGCTGTTTTACAGACCAATTTTTGAAAATACCTTCTGGGTTTTAGTGGTTGGTCATATGATGCTTTTCCATTTTTTTGCTATTAAGTTGTAAATACTCTGGGTTGTTTGCTTTTTATTGTTCTGTGTAATCAATTCAGTATTTATTGTGTCAGTTTTTTACATCTACGGTATATTGAATAGTGGTATTTATACTGTCATGAGAGAAGGGGAAAATGTTCCTCAATATCCTTGTGTGTGCTACTAAGAAAGTATAATGAAAAACCTCTTCTGTGTTTTTTGTAACATGCAATAATATAAGTCCTCAATGCTGCAGATTTTTTATTACTTGTTAGGGTATTGAATGACTATCTATGCAGTTTCACTAACAACTGCCCTAAATGTAGACATATTTCTTGTTTTCCCTTGTTCAAATCTCTTGTGCCAAGTATATTCCCTTCTTAACACTACATTTTAAATTCTATTTTATTTTGCCACTTGAAAGCATTGCTTTGTCCTTAATGCCTGAACACTACAAGTCTTACTGCCTGTTAAAACTTTTTTAATTGGAGGTACAGGATGCCATTCAGAGGGGCCCAGACAAGCTCAAGTGGGCCCATGAGAACCTCGTGAGGTTCAGCAAGACCATGTTCAAGGTGCTGCAGCTGACTTGGAACAACCCCCCTATCAGTGCAGGCTGGGGGATGAATGGATTGAGAGCAGCATGGCCAAGAAGGACTTGTGCAAGCTGATGGATGAGAGGCTGGACGTGAGCCAACAGTGTGTACTTCCAGCAAACCAGTTGTGTCCTGGGCTGCATCGAAAGAAAAGTGGCCAGCAGGTTAAGGGAGGTGATTTTGCCCCTCTACTTTGCTCTGGTGAGACCCCACCTGTACTACTGTGTCCAGCTCTGGGGTCCTCAGCACGGGAAGGACATTAGCCTGTTAAGAGTGAGTCCAAAGAAGGGGCATGAGAATTATCAGGGGGCTGGAGCACCTCTCCTGTGGAGACAGGCTGAGAGAGTCGGGGCTGTTCAGCCTGTAGAAGAGAAGGCTCTGGGGAGACCTTACTGTCACCTTTCAGTACCTAAAGGGGACTCACAAGAAAGATAGGGACAGACTCTTTAGAGGGACTGTTTAGCGGAACAAGGGGTAACAGTTTTAAACTGAAGGAAGGTCAATTTAGATTAGATGTAAGGAAGATGTTTTTTGCAAAGAGGGTGATGATAGTTCGGAACAGGTTGCCCAGAGAGGTGGTTGATGCTCTGTCCCTGGAAACATTCTAGCTCAGGTTGCATGGAGCTCTGAGCAACCTGATCTAGTTGAAGATGTCCCTGCTCATTGCAGAGGGGTTGGACTAGGTGACCTCTAAAGGTCCCTTCCAACCCAAACTATTCCATGAATCTATACATGTTGCACATAAGTACAGGGACTTTGGGAGTGTTTGGCTTAGTTGTGACTATAGTGTTTTTTCAGCTAAACAGAAGTTCAGCGTAACATTCACATCTGCTGGGATGAAAAGTGTGCGCTAACACACAGACACCAACGTGCGCCGAGTCCTACAGTTGTGGTTAAGCACAAGTGAACTTCACAAATACTTGTACCAGTTGAAAATTTTCCTTCTCCTTGCTGAGGCTGTTTATTATTGTCTCTGTAGCTCTGCTCTTGTAAAGGGTTGTGTGAGTGTCCTGGGGAGCTGGCTGACTTTGCAGTTAGTTATGAATGTATTTTGAATCAAACTTTTTTCAAGCAGATGTGTCTCACAACTCCTTCCCTTATTAGAGCTCAAGCTCTGGTGACCTGCAGGACAGAAGTAAAACAAGCAAAGAGTTAAACTGTTCAACTGATGTCTTCTTTGAGACTGGATTAGAGGTCTAGTGAGGCACTGAAATATGTAACAAAATATTAAATTGATGAGGAAAAACTGTACCAGTATGTACAAGACTGTAATATTTGTACAAGACTGCATTTGTAGTTAAAGTCATCCTGAGCTAAGCAGATGAAAACGAGATTTAAACTAGTTTGAATGTAACTGTGTTAGGGAATTAGTGTGGTGCAACTAAATAAACATTCAATTGAGTTATAACAGTGCACATGTTCTGATGTCAGCCCTTGGTATTTGTTAATTAACTTACTTTACAGAGTTGTAGAATACGTACAGATTTGTAGATGCCATTACTTTCAGTCACTACAAAAGTAATCTCTATGTGCAGTGGCAATTTTTCATGTTGCTGGTAAGAGAACAATGTTTGGAGATACTAGTTAAATGTTTGTGAGATGTTCTTGGTTCTGTCAGTTGAGGTGTGATGAAAAAATATGTCCAGAAAGACACTGCTGCCCCTTAAAACTGAAGATTACTGCCCTGCAGCAGAGGTGAGGCTACCTGGACTTTTCAGTTTCAGGATATTACCTTAAAATGTCAAAAAAATATAACAGTACCCACTGCTGCTGCAGCTAAAGCGGCTGTGTCCAAAAGTCATTGTTTTGGCTTCTCTTAGACACCAGTTCTTTCTTTTAAAAATCTGGTCAGGCAGTGAATGCACCAGGGTTAAATGTGTCCTCTTTAAAGTAATTGCAGGTTCTACTAGTTTAGATGAGTTGTGTGTATGCTACACAATGTCTGTGTATGACACTTAAAAAGTAGGAAAGCTTTGATCTTTGGTAAAATACCAAATTATCACCAGGAATAACTAAATGTGATTGATTGGTTGCTTCCTTTTAACTTACAGATTCAAAATTGTGAATAAGTTAACATTAAATGTGCGACAGGGTTGGCTGAACATCTTGCAAAAAGATTAGCTTGTGATGTTGTCAACTCAGTTTGTAGATCACCATGGACAGAAAAGATACTTGAGACAGAGCATAAGAATACTAACACTGCATTTTATTTAACAAATTAATTCTAGTCCTCCTCTTCGAAGATTGTGTTTTACTTTGCAGAACCACTCCAAAGTGTCAGAAATGAGATTTTGTAGTCCTTGATCAGCGTTTTACTGTTGTTTCAGGAGTTATTGGAGAATTTGGACTGTCTTTTTGTATTACATATACAGTGTGTCCTCACTGCTCTGTGCCATAGATTGGCCTGGGATATCATGTTTTTTTGTGAGTGCTCTTTGGCAAAGTGGCATTGAAAATGTTTAATGTGGGAATCTAGTATATTATAGAAGGTAGCAGATTTGTAGTGTGGGGTGTGATGCATTGACAGCCCATGTGTGCATAAACTTCTCTACTGTAAAGGCAGGAAAGATGAAGAGCTTGCCATTTTCTCTTAGCAGTTATGTTTGGTGATGTTGAAATACTGTAATGAATTAGATCTTACTACATAGAGAGTACCTATAAATAAGACAAACAATTTTATGTCTAAACAGTGTATTTAAATCCTAAATATAAAATGTATGTTTTACATTGCTAAATCTGATACTTGTACTAATGGCCTTTTAAAGACCATCTGGTGCTATGGGAAATGTATTTCTTGATCATTCTGATTTTGAAAACTTTAAACTTCTTGTCTATGTGGTTATGTCAGAAATAAAGAAAAATCATCAGCTTAGATTATAGGATTCCCTTATAGGAAAAGAAAGATAACCTGAGCAGCATTTAAATTAATGTAGTTCTACATGCTGTCTATGAAACTTGGCTTCAGCCACACTGTGGCAGCTAAGTTGTGGCAACCTTTCAATTAAAAAGTATTAACTACTTAGAGTTCCTTCGTAGATTGAGAAAGAAAGAATTTTAAAACTGCGTGTAAAGTTGTAAGTAAAGGCTTTTTTGATGCTGATAGATTTCCATCTCAAAGCCTAACACTGAATGTAATTTACAGCTCCCATTGCTGATCACTGCCAAGGCTTAACTAGAGCCTAATGTAGCGCTTCCTAAAAGGAAAGAAGAAAGGTGCCTTGTACTTCATGCTCCCTTTTGTAATGTTGTCACTGTGTCAGCTGAAGGTGTGGACAAAACTTGAGATAAAACCATTCAGTGTCACAAGGATTTAACCTAGTGGGCTAGGCACCAATTTATCTATCAGAGCACACACTGGTGTTTTGCACTCAGTTCAGCTGATAATGATATGTACAGATGTGTGAACAGTGTGAGTTTCCCTGCAATGTTTATTCTAAAGCTAATTAGACTAAGGAAAATAAGGTTCACTTCCAGCAAGGAGAAGGAAAGTCACTGGCATCTGGTAACGTAATCCCTTCTTCATGACTTTTAGAAAGAAATCTGAACTAGTCCACTTGCCTTAAATAAAATTGTTGTTTTTCAAATGTTACATAATTAATGTCATTCCTGAAACATACTGTTCATATTAAGTCATAAGTTTTATTGTCTTTTTTTTAAATGAAATATCAAACTGCTGTCCTACATCCAAATTGAAACCACTCCCTAAATCACAAAAGCAGAGTTAGTATAAGCCAGTCTAAGTCTGCTGTTGCAAGATACAGTCACGTCACATTTCCATTTCTGTTCCTGCTTTTGCATGATCACCCATGCAGCCGCATGGTAAGCTGCACCAGCGACCTGACACCCCTGAGGGGTAGTCCGTACCGTCACAGTCTATAGACAGATTTTTGGCTGGATCTCTTCATTAGAGCACTGATGCAGTTTGTCACTTGGTTGCATATATGTGCTCGTGGCAGCACAAGGGAAGGGTGAGTTGAAAAGGAGAAAGGGACAGTGTCTTTAATGGCAGCATGGACACAGGATGGTTAAAAGAAGGGAGAAGTTTTGTTTCGTGTTCCTCTGGTCCTGGCTGTCTGATCCTACTGTCTCTCGGGCCAGTTCTGGTGCACTGAGCCAGTTTAACTCATTAGCCCAGAAGAGAAACATGTACTTTTTTGCCAGATTAATGAATTCAGCTAGTACGGAGAGCAGCCTGCTGTGTGCCAGAGCTGGCATGAGGTAACTTTGGGGGATGGAGAGGACATGAAAATTCTTTACTGGTAGTTGTAAGTGGTTAGATTAGTCTGCTGTGTCTCAGTGAACTTTGCCATTAGGGGCAGGTTTTCTTTTTCAGGACGTACTGATTCATATGTTTTAATAACTTGAATTTTGAAATGGGAAGCAAAGCAGTCTCTGAGAGGCAAAATCTTGATGCATTTCAGAGGTGTTCATGCAGTGAAGTGAAAATTAGCTCTTTTATCTGCTTGTGTATTTTGCATCTCTGACAAATTCCTGTAAGTTTATGATTGTTACATAATTTATATATAATTTTTTTCATACTTAAACCTCTTGGACTGAAATCAACTCAGTTATTAAAATGGATGTTTTTGAGTAATGCATCATTGCTGAATACTCCTGCCAGCACTTTCCCCACCCTATACTATGTGAAAGACCCTTACAAGCTAGAAAAACTGTCCTATTCTGTAAATATTTTTGGCCAAGACATAGCCTACTTTTAAGTTTGGAAATCAAAATCGTGACCGTAAACTACTGATTTTTCTTTTTTTATATAAATCCTTTGAAGAAATGGTATTTTAAAATAATAAATTATGACATCTGTTTATTTACTGGTGTTTCTGTCTACATATCTTTTACTTAGTGTTGCAGCCAGCATCAGTTTATGAAAGGCAAGTCCTGCTTGACTAACCTGATCTCATTCTGTGACAAAGTGACCCACTTGGTGGATGAGGGAAAGGCTGTGGATTTTTTTATGTCCTCTACCTAGACTTCAGTAAAGCCTTTGACACCGTTTCCCACAGCATTCTCCTGGAGAGAATTCACCTGGCTTCCCATGGTGTGAACAGAAGCAGTCTTTGCTGGGTGAAAAACTGGCTGGATGGCCGGGCCCGGAGAGTGGTGGTGAATGGAGTCACATCCAGCTGGTGGAGTGATCACCAGTGGTGTTCCCCACGGTTCAGTACTGGGAACAGTCCTTTTTAACATCTTCATCGATTACATGGACAGGGGAATTAAGTGCACCCTAAGCAAGCTTGCAGATGACACCTGGTTGGGTGGGAGTGTTGATCAGCTGGAGGGCAGGAATGGTCTACAGAGGGATCTGGAAAGGGTGGATTGATGGGCCAAGATGAACTGCATGAGGTTCAGTAAGGGGAAGTGAAGTGCTGAGACCTGCACTTGGGTTGCAGTAACCCCATGTAACACTGCAGGTGTGGGACAGAGTGGCTGGAAAGACACCCGGCAGAAAAGGGCCTGGTTGACAGCTGGCTGAGCATGAGCCAGCGGTGTGCCCAGGGAACCTGGCCTGTATCAGCAATACTGTGGCCAGCAGGAGCAGGACAAGGATCATGCCCCTGCGCTCAGCACTGGTGAGGCTGCACCTCAAGTCCTGTATTGAGTTTTGGGCCCTTCACTGTAGGTGATTTGCTGGAGCATGTCCAGAGAAGGGCAATAAATCTGGCACTTGAGGACATGTTTAATGGCAAACATGATGATAGTACTGGGTTAACACTTGGACTTGATAATATTAAAGGTGTTTTCCAACCTCTCTGATTCTATGAAAACAGGGCTTTGGACCTCCCGAAGGAGGATTTGGGTCTTCAAGACAAGGCTTTGGACTCTCACCTTTTGGAGCTGAGAAGGAGTATTTGAACCATGAATTGGGTTTTGTGCCATCAAAGGATGCTTCAATACCACAAAATAAGGCTTTGCCCCCTAGAAATGAGTCTCTGGAAGTTTGGAGGAAGGCTTTCAGCCCACTAGATTGAAGTCTGAGTCCTGAAGAGGAGGCTTTGGTCCCTAACATGGAGGCTTTGAAAGCTAGAGTTTGAGCCTGAAAATGTGCCTTTGGACTCTATATAAGAAGACTTTGAACTCTGCAAACGAGGCTTTGAACCTTCCAAATGAGACTTGAGGCCTTCAGAGTAACATTCTAGGCCCTTCAGATGAGTCCTGAGACCTTAAGAGCAGGGTCTGAACTTAGAAATGAGAGTTTGTGCCCGAACAAGGAGGGTTTGGACTCTTGGGTAGCAGTTGGACACAATGATCCAAGAGGTCTTTTCCATCTGCAGTGGTTCAGTGATTCCATGATGTCAAGGCAATGTGACTTGAAGTAACTGTTACTGTAGTTACTGTTGCTATGATGTTTGTATACATAGACTTGAATACTGATTTAGCAGAGCTGCAGACGCTTCAGATAATGCACTGATTTTGAAAAAGTGTTGTAAAAATATATTCACAAGCTACTGTGTCCTTCCAGTGGATTTTCGTTTTGTTCAGCTTTCGTGCTGATATTTTTTAGGATGAGTATGAGTTTGTTTGAGGTGAATAGACAGCAGTGGGTAGTGACAGTAGCTCAGACTTCTGAAATCAACCAGCTAAGGAGTAAACAGTGTTCACTGGCTAAAGTGCTGCTCCACACAGTCAGGATTGTCTCATTACATCTTCTGCTCTTTCGTGATATTAGTTTGGTACCTCTGGGGCCTGTAGAAATTAGGATTTTTGAGCGTTAAAGCTATGTGCCAACACTGCTTCCTCTGCTCCCCATTTTTGGTTGGGTACTAGAAAAGTTTTTGTGCAGTAGCACATTCAGAGTAGCCATAGTGAATGAAGTTGTTCAGGAAGGGTCTGGTGCATAATCGTGGCTTGAGGAGATTGGGATCTGAGCGGTTTGCTCAGATTTTGCTGGAGGAGTAAGTCTACTAGACTTGTCTTTTGCTATGCCTTTTGTATTTCATCTCAGAAGATCTATTTGCATCAGTGAGGTGTGTAGTATCCTTGTCAGCCTTCTAGAAGGATTAATGATTCCTGTGTGGGGAGATGGTAGTGCCAGGGAACCTGGGCTGGAGAAAAGGCAGAGCTGATGGCACAGGAGCAGTGGAGAGGAAGTGCTCTGCTGCTGGCAAGGTGGGTTTGTGTTACGTGTGCAGGCAGAGGGAAAGGGTTTTCAATCACGTGTGCTAAAATCGAAGATTAAGAATATCACAAGTTAGGGTGAGATTAGAATGCCAGCTTTAAAGAGAGTGTAAGGCATGATCCTTTGCGGAAATGTCCTGGCAAGAATAAGGAGGTGTGCATGTTCCGAAGTGTAGTTGGTCAGCGGTGTGTTAACTGTCTGACTTGGTCAGGAATCCAAACACAGTGCTTAATTGATTGGCTTTCAGCTCTGATAGGCAGGTAGGATAGTTTTTTTCCTTTTTTCCTTTTTTTTTTTTTGTCTGTGTGTATGTGAATAGGCATACCTGGGGTGTGTGGCTTACTTTATGGGGGGAAGGTGTTTGTTTTAGCAGGATCTGCATTTGATGGTGGCTTGTTCATAATGCCTGCATAACTCTTTCCCAGTGCCTTCAATCACTATGTTTTGCAGACAGAAAACAGAGGTGCATTTCCATGTATTCTGCTTTCTCTTGCTTTGTCACGAAGCCAGCATTATTCTGGAGCATAAAACTGTGCTGCATCTTCCACTGTGCCTAAGCCAGATGGAACAGGCCATTAGTACTTGCCACAGTACGGCTGTGCTGAGGGAGTTCCAGCTTCTGGTTTGGTTTGGGAAGTTATCCTGTGTTACCCAGCTTGAAGTGCTGGTGATGTGGAGAACACTGGCAAGGCTGCCCTTTGCGAGAAAGGGTCAAACCAGTCTGGTTTTAGATAGGGATGGTAAAATATTACCTTGGTTAATTATTAGTCTAGCTAGATTCTCCAGTTACTCATTGGGATTACTAATGGTTGGGCGTTTACTCTTCTGGATGCCTATGACTTCTTTCATCCTGAGTCTCAGGTAGCTTTCAGTCCTGGGAGGATTTTCTTCAGCAAGAGAATGATACAGGCCTGTTTTATGTTTTTATTCTCTTGATGGAGAAACTCTTTAGCAATAGGAATATAGCACTTCTTAGCTTTTTGGAAAGAGCATCGCCTTGGATGCAGTTTGTGTCCTGACCATTTGGTTATTTTGGAAATTTTTGACTCCTCTGAGTTCCTGGTATGCTTTTATTCATATAGCAGCAAAATACCCCCCAAAAAGGGGGACAGTGTGTCATAAGGAAAGGTGAAAATGAGGGGCTGGGGAGAGAGTAGGGACTACCTCTTTGCTGATACCTTGCACTGAACTGCTCGTGAGTTCTGATATTGCAGGCAGTTAATAGTTTTTTGTTGTTGGGAAGCTGACTTAGTATTTATGTAGAGTAGTATCAACACCCTGAGTGTGGCATACTAGCCTGTATCTTAGTCTGATAATTGTGATGGATGTGTTTATTATGCTCTATTCTATCTGACTTGAGCTGTCTCGATGTTTATTCTGTCTTTTTGTGCAAGTGCAAGATCAAATTACTTATCATAATGAAAAATGTCAAATTAAGATGACTTTCTTTCTGTGAAAAGGCTTTTATTTTCTACCTTCCCTTTATCCTCTTTCTCTGCCCTCCCCTTAACTCCAGATTGAAGAGTGTCTAATTTGTTTATAACTCCTGTAAGTAACCATATATGAAGGACTTGAATGAGGAATATGGGCTTCTTTTTTCGTTTGTGTGCTGTTTTTTTAGGAAAGTTAAAGACGGCAGAGTTCTTGTTTCAGAGTTGTTTACTAGGCTAATTAGTCTAGTTTTTTACTAGACTAATTACTAGACTAGTATATGTTCAGATAATTTTTAGATAATTTAGTTGCCTAAACCCAGAAGAAAACCAAAGTAGCTTGCCAGAGCCTTTGATACATGTATTAGCAAATGACAATGGAGTTCAGCAAAAAACTGTTTAACTCTTGTTACTTTTTAGTTTTTTCAAAGTGTTGAAATCATGGAGATAGGTTTCACTTTCGCTTCCAGCTTGCAGAGGTTGGCAGCTGGTTCTGTGGCTGCAGTCAGTGTAAGAGAGGGGGAACTCCACGCAGCAAGCAATCTGCTGCAGGGGCTTGAGATTTGACAGGAAGGAGTGTTGAAATTTTCAGGACATGATGGGGATAAAGTGACTGCCTGAAACAAAATGGTAAATAAATATTTCCTAAATGTGGAATGTAAGCATTGCAAATAGTTGCTAAATGTCATAATGGAAATGGCTTTTATTTATTCATTACTTTCAGAATATTAAGGTTTGAAGATAGAAAACTTTAACATACCACAAAAAGAGATTTGATCAAATTGGATCTATTGAACAGTCCTGTAGTGAGGAATCTGTTCAACTATAGCTATTTCTTCCAGGATTTTTTCAGGATACTCTTGACTGTTCAGAGCATAATAGTGGGTTTATGGATAGACTTTGTTACTGCAGTTCAGCATTAGAAAGAGAAATATTTAAATTCACTGATTTTAGCAACTGTTACAGTTATCAGCATTGCTGTAGATAATTGCTGAGCTTCTGGGTTTAATGCTTTTTCAAGTGAAGACATTATGAGGATGAGTCCTCAGAAGAAGTGTGTATATCAGGAGTTATTTAGAATTTTCTGATGACCTTGTGACTTAACAAGTTTCTGGTGAATTTTGGCTGTAGTTTCAGAATTTTGAACGTTGCCACGGTCACTGGGAAGTGCAGAAATTGATAGGTCAGTACTAACTAAATCAGAGTTAGGTGAATTTTTGTCATGCAAGTTCCAGACTTACAGAAATTCTGTGTCAACGATCCACCCACCTCCATTTAATTCATCTGAATATTGCTGTCTAATATCTGTCTTCCAGGTATGAGCAAGGCTGCATCCCGCAGTATGCTGCTGACTGTGTTTCTGTATTTTTCTTTCAAGCTGGGACTCATTAGCAGAGTGACTGAATCAGTGAAAAACATTGTACCAGGATGGTTACAGAAGTATTTCAATAAAAGGGAAGATAAATGTGTAGATACAAATGAATCTCCAAACCAGGAAGAGCATCCAGTAAACTATCACCATGATTATGCAAATGAAGATGCCACGGTAATTGATGGGAGAGTCACGCCTGAATCAGCAAGAATTAATTTGGAAGGTATGTGAAATATCATTTAGTATTCTGACCATCTGTATTTATTCACAGATTTCTGGTTTTGAATCTAGATTTCTGAGAGAAGCTGGAAGGAGCATTTTGACAAAATTAAAAAGACCCCACAAAAAAAAACTCAAACCAAAATCCAACCAACAAAACAAAAACCCCAACCAAAAAAACCACAAAAAAACAAACAAAAAAAAACCCGAAAAAAAAACCCACAGAAAGCAAAAATAAATTAAAAAAGCAAAAAAATGTTTTTTGAAACTGTCTTAGCTTCACACTGTAATGTTTAAATCGCAAAACATACCAGAGGTTGACTTGGAGCTCTTGGAAGTCATGAGTTAAATTCAGGTAGTCAACTAGCCAAATGCAAAATACAGATAATATTCATTTGCCAGGGCATTGATTTACATTTTCTTTTTGAAGGATCTGGAATGAAAGTTTATCTAATTGTCTACGGTCATAGAAACAGTAATTTGTTTTGTTGTTCTTGATAAAAAGGCCAGATGCTAGAACGCCAGAAGAAAATAACTTCTCATGTCCTGATTTTTTTTCTTCCTTTGGGCTTCTTCAATCAATTTATTCAATTTCCTTATTGGTTTAATGGAGATCTGGGGAACTTTGTTTGTGACATTGTTCTTTTTAAAATATTTTGTAACATTAAGGTGTTGCCTGGCTAGCATGGAGTCTTTGAAAACTATTTGGCCTCTTGGCAAAAAAGTTTACAACCCCTTTACTAAAAAAAAGATGAATTTGTATTTTATACCTTTGCCTCTCAGTGTTTCTGTAGGACTTTCTAAAAATTTGCATATGCTCCCATTTGAGTTTCTTTTAAATTAGCTATTTTGTGGAACTCAGTTTTTAATAAGGAGAGAAATTTTGTCTGACCACTTGTACATAACCATCTGTGTAGAACGTCAGTTGTTTCTGTTGTTGGCAGAACAAAAAGTAATGAGGAAATACCTTTGTCACCAGTGTCATCTAATTGTAAATAAGGAACTTTATTGGTCTCTGTGTAGCTGTAGCTTGAGAATAAGTTTGTATAAAGGAATAGAGAAGGTCTTCATGAATTGGGAACATGTGTTGGCTTTCCTGAAGAACTGTGTGAAAGGATCTTTCAGTAAGAACAGCTGCACAGCAAACTTTCTAGCTCCACAAAATCGGGAGCAGATGGGACACCCTAGAACTTCTAGTAGCGTGTGTTGCAATCTGTGGATGTTGTAGCCTAATCTTTCTTTCCATAGTTAATAGTAAGATTTTTTCATTATTACTGGTATTTTTATTTTAGAGAGCCTCTTTCTTCAGCCCTGAGATACCAATGTGCTAAGAGTCTGTATTCCTTTGCTTGACCAACCTTAAGTCTGATAACCCTTTCTTTATCTCAGACAAGACGATCCTGCAAATCTGCTAGTCCTTTGGAGAATTATCCACTGCAGTGGTTATGTAGATTGAAGTGGCTAGTTTAGGCTTCAGTGCAAATACCTAGAGGGTCGTGATTCAAAATCCTGTTCATACCCAGAATTCCTGGGAACGACTGTAGATTTACATGGCTATCAGGCAAGATAGTCATTCATAGCTGCTCTGTTCCTGTGGCAAGTTGGAGCTGTGAGACTGCTTTTTGCGGGACACTGGCAGTGTTTACAGACTCTTTTTGTGAGGAAAAAATGCCCATCTTTCAACCAAGGCCATGTTGCTTGCTTGTCTTTTGTGCCAAAATCTCAAAAATCAATGGAGAGGAGAAATGTTTTTGTCTGTAGCATGACCTGATATGGTAGAATTTGGGAGGGGTGATGATGACACCAGAACAAATAAATCCCCCAAAATCTCTGCAAATACACCTTTTCATGTTACATATTAAGTCTAACATCGTCTTTGTTACAAGGTGATACAAACTGCAGAGTTGTCTGTAACTTGCTGTGTAATCTCAAATTTTAGAAAGCCTATTGCCCGTGTTATCTGTGCAGAAGAAGGAATTTATGCAAGTTTGGTTTAGTGAAAGCCGCAGTTAAAGCGCTTGAGCATGGGGTTTGGAATTTGGTGTTGTGAAATCTCGCCATTAACTACTTCTTAATGCAACTTCAGGATTTAGTATTTCAAGCAGTGTTGCTGTTGCAGTCAGAGAGATGAAACCCTATCTGGGTGAAGAAGTTAAATTCGGCTTCTCTATTTTTGTGCTTAGAACTTGGCAATAGCAATGCTGTTGATAGAAGACAGGTTTTGGCTTCTGTGAGCTTGTCTGTAGGAAAGCTGATTGTCTCGCTGCTCTTGTTTAGAACCATCCACGAGTAGGTCTGCACTGAACTTCTCAGATGTGTTAACAAGGCCCTCTCTCCATCGGAGCCATTTGAACTGTACTGTGTTGGATCCCACAGTACCCCACTGTCAGCCCTCTACATCTTCTGCACTTGGCATTGGCAGTCCTGGGCTGTCTCTTGTAAAAGAAATAAAAGATTCTACCTCTCAGCATGATGATGATAACATCTCAACAACTAGTGGCTTCTCCTCCAGAGCATCTGATAAAGGTAACTTTTGTGTTCTCTAACTGAGTTGTTTGGTAACATGAAGTACTTTGTGTTCTTTATGTTTCACATTGCCTTAGGAAGTAAAGTAGGTGAATGTCAGCTTTGGATGTTAGAATTAGATTTCATTTTTAATATATGAGAAACATATAATCCTGTCACCTTTTAAATATAACCGTGCTTTGGAATACATTTGTGAGTCCCTGATGTTCTAAAGAGTTGGTGCTGATAAATACACTTCTGGCTGAATTATCTGTAAATCTTGAACTGGGACAGTAGGACCTCAAGATTGACTTGCTGTAGCTTGACAGCTAGGTTGACCTAGAGAAGGAGAGACTCTGAATATGTAACTCACAGCTGGTTAAATGTGAGTAAATAAAGGTGACAAAGGAAAACACAAGATTGTTTTGTTTTGTTTTGGTTGCTGTTGTTGTTGGGTTTCTTGTTTGTTTGGTTGGTTTTTTACCAGGAGTCAGTAATGGAACTATTCTGATTGAAAAAATCTGGGCGTTTTTCTTTTTTTTCTTTGCTTCTCTTGGTAGAAGGCATGAGTTGCCAATACTGCCATGTCTTTTACTGAGTTCAGTAAGGAATGTACACAATTTTAAAGTTTAAAAAAAAAAAAAAAACAAAACATTGTATTGAAAAAGATGGGGACCCAGGTGTCTCACTGAGAAAGGGCAAACAGCAGGTTTGCAAGTTTTTCTAATCCCCCATATAAGTGGGAATGGAGGCATGCTCACCCAGTTCTCTGGAGACCATAGTTTTACAGTTCAGTTTGTGTTGCCTGGGCTTGGCAATATAACCTGAGTTTGCTAGGATGCAGGTCTGTCCTATGGTGGCCTCCAGCCCTTTACCAACATAGGAAGAACTTTGTGTCATTATAGATGCACCAGTGTTTATGCACTTCCGTTTTATTTTACCATGAAAGAAGAAAAAACAGAATTTCTCTGCCCTGGAAGCATGCTATTAACTTGTGCGTGCTTCTGAAAAACTACTGAAAGGTAATGTATTTGCAGTTCTGTGAACAGATTTTAGGTTCAGAGTTGATACTTGACTTTCATACCATATGTGAAACTAATCAGTTTGAAGAAATCTGAAGCTTAAGAGTGCTGGAGAAATGAGTGTAAGACTTACTTTTTCATTTTAAAGAACTCTGATAAAATATCAGAGATACTAAAGATAAAATATCTTGAATGTGACAGTTTTCTATGTGTTCGAGGCATTTACATCAAGCATGTGTCATTTTGGCAGATGTCACCGTTTCGAAAAATACTTCAGCACCACTGCTCTGGTCCCCAGAGGCTGAAAGATCCCATTCCCTCTCACAGCATCCTGCAACCAGCTCTAAAAAACCTGCGTTCAATTTATCTGCTTTTGGATCTCCCTCTCCTGTAAGTACTGCACAGTATGAAGTTCAGCCACTTTGAATGTGTAGCCATTTTTACTAACCACTTATCATCATACCTTTCTGTAGTCGCTTGGAAACACTTCGATCTTTAAGACGAGGCAGCTTGGCGATTCTCCATTTTACCCTGGAAAGACCTCTTACGGTGGTGCAGCTGCAGCAGCAAGGCAGACAAAAGCTCAGATTTCTGCTTATCAGGTATGAAAATAGTAGTGTGGTGTGGGGGAAAATATAATCAAAGTGCCTAAAAAGCTCCGAGTGGGGAACTGAATACTGAAAATGTGAAAACAGTTCCTATTTTGCCCTCTCAGCCTACAAGAGTAACAAAGAGGCATTTTTGTTTAAATTCTCAGTTTATGCAGAAATACTTAACCATAATGCACAAGAACAACAGTAGCATCTTAGTTGCTGGGTAGTTGTTTGTTGTAGGCATTTCCTCTGTTGTTATGTCTTTCAAAACTTTCTGTTTTCTACCATTGCCTGCCTCTGACTGTATTATGTTAAAATAACATGTAAATAAATACTACGATGGCATAACTTTGAAAGCTTATATTTATAGTAGCAAAAGTTGATATTTTTCTGTAGGTCCTACACTCTAACTATGAATATCCTGTGTAAAACTGTGAATTTTTTAATATAGTAATATCCAAAGGGCAAATTTACTCATCTGTCCCAAATCAGGTCTCTTTTGTCTGCATAAACCTTCTCTCAACTTACTCTAATTGTGTGGGGGGTGAAAGCAAATTGACCCAGAGCAAAACCACGACATCATCCTTTGGTCTTTTCTTACTTAGAGGCACACAGTCCTCAATGCAAGCTCAAGATAAACAATAAGTCCCCTCTATTTTACTATTGTTCTCTGTTATCATAGCTCTTGAGAAGAGCTACTTGCCCCAAAATGTTCTTTGTGTTCTAAAATGAACCAGCAATTAAAAAATCCTTACTACCTTCAGTAGCTAGAGTTTGAATCTAAAAAGATGTCAGTAAAATCTGGATTGATTGGACTGTGTTGTGTTTAAGTAAGTCAAAAAGACATTTATTAAAAAAAAAAAAAAGCCAAAAGAAACTTTATTTAAGGAACTGGCAATTAGAGTTTGCTGAACCTATTCTGTTTCTACCATGGAACAAGGGGACCTACAAGTTCCTAACTTAGGGGAAACCTTGAAAAATTGCGGTTTGTCCGGACTTGGTGTCGAGTCAAACTTCAGAACACTTAAAACTTCTAGGAGTGTAAGCTGGGAGCCCTCTTTGGCCAGCTGTTTTAATTTTTACAAAAATAAATGTGGATTGTGCTGAAAAGAGGAAGCAAATGCCAGGCTTTTAAGGGAGAGACTGGCTTGCTTGTTGCTGCATGCTGTAGAGTACAGCAAGTCTCACTTGCGTTTTTTATGTGCTGTGATCTGCTTCCTGTCTTCACATAGCAGTGTGGTAAGCGTGATGTGGTTACATGAGAGGCTTAATGTAATTTTAATAAAAAAGAAAGAGTCACACTGAGGTTTTTTTAACTTATGTTCAAAGTCACGTGGTACAAATAGAACGTTTTATTTTTTTTGGTGTGTTATACTGAGATCTTTTACAGTTCAAATCAGATCTTTATCTGTTTAAGCAGAGTAAAAAGATCTGCAGTCAGCTGTAATCTTGGGGGAAGGGAGGAAATGAGAGAAGTAAAACTAGAAATTCCTGATGATAATTGTATACAGTGGTTTTAGGATGGCAGACTTACACCATCATGAAACTTTGAGATCTGTTTTGTTACTGAAAGTACTTTCTGCAGCACAAACCTTTGCTTCAGTTCTGTTTTCCTAATCACTGCTTCAGAGATTATACAGGCCTAACATCTTCCATCTTACGACCTTTTACATTGAAATATTTCATTTATTGCTTTATCCTTCTCCACTTAAACTTCTATAAAGTCAGTAGAGCGTATTTTCTTCTTCATGGCTTTAATGCTCTGCAAGTACATGCTTCTTTTTCATTAGAAGTATTGCTTATGTCATCATTGTATCCATAGGGCATAAAATGCACGCATGTTTAACTCAAAATCCAGCATCGTAACATTGGCAATGCTAATTTTTCAGCCGCCATTAAAAAGACAAATGAAAGCTAAACAAGCAAATGTGCAATCCTACGGTGTGACAAGTTCCACAGCGCGGCGCATCTTGCAGACATTGGAGAAGATGTCAAGCCCTTTGGCGGTAAATGGCACCCCTTTTCATGCCTTGTTTCGTGTGCTTGAAAAACATCGTAAATATGTGGCAGTATGGGATGGAGATCGTGCTCGTGTCATTGCTTAATTTACTGCACTGTTTTTTCAACAGGATGCTAAAAGGATTCCATCTTCTGCTTCTAGTCCGTTGTCTTCTGTAAGTTGATCACAAAATCCCCATGTTTTTGTTGGATGGAACCCTCTTATGGGAAAAAAAACGTTCTCTAATATTTAGGCCTTTTTTCCCCCCGTAGCCTGTGGACAGGAGCGTGCTGAATATGACTAGCTTCCAATCCAGACAAAACCAGGTAAGAACCAGTAACATCTTAAGCTGAGGTAGATAACTTTCTGTGCTTTATAGCAATGGCAAGCATATGCATGAATTGAAGTTAATATTAGCATTGTGTGAATTATAGTATTTTTGGCTCTGTGGAAATAGCTAAAAATGTCTTTTCTACCCACACCAGATGAAGGACTGTGAAGATTACTCAGGCTGAAAATTCTGTTATATTTGTGTGGTGGCATATTGAGTTGTCAGTCAAGAACATCTTCTCTAGAACACACAAAGTAGTTCTTTTTGGGGGCAACTTGGGCTTAAGTTCCATGTTAATATTCCTGTTTAGGAGAACCTTTTATTGCAGAAATGATCAGAAGTAGAAAAATACTGACTGAATCAGACCTTGTGCAGATTTCCATGTTTATTTTGAGAAAAAAATAATCTGTTTTTTATTATTGCTCAGAGTAAGTAGAAGGAAAATTGTTAAATGTTGTCACTTCTGTAAATTTATGTTCCTAAATTCCTGTTTGGAGGTTGCACTGAGTTGGTGATAATGTTGTGGTAAATCATTATTTCCTTGTTTATGTTAAAAAAAAAGTTGAAGTATCAAGTTTGTTAAGTTGTAAAACCCACAAAAGGTCACTTTAAGATCAGGCAACCAAAGGAACGAAAGTGCAGCTTTTCTTCCATGCAAACTTTTTTGTCTGTTGTTGTAATGAGAAAGTGGATACAATGTCTCAAGAAGTTTCTCTGCTAATCGCTTAATTAGGAGTATAATTAATTATATAGTCACTTCAGAATTTTTAAACATCTCAGATTTCCTCTGATTTCTTTGGCCATATGCTAAGTTACAACAGCGTTGAAAAGCAGAGCACATAATTTCTTTACCAAAAATATTATCCAAATAATTGAAAACAAAGCTGATACGGATTCTCAGTTAAAATGCAGAACCACACCTGTGATGAGGCATTAAGAAAGATCTGCTGGATTTGCAGCGTAGCCCCTGACATCAGTCAGAAAGCGAATGTTGCACACAGCTGTCACTGGGTAAAAATACAGAAATTGTCTACTCATAATGCTAGAATTCATAAAGTTTGGCAGGGAAAGGGCAGCCCTTGATGAGAAGGGAGGAAAGGATTGTGTGCGCCCAGGAGAGGGTCGTGTGTTTTCCTGCTAAAGCAAACAAGTGGTTGACGTGGCACTTGAACACTCGGGCAAAACTTCTGCAGATACTATTTTTTTCTGGTATTTTTCTTATTTTGAGGATCTGCACCAGACAGAATAACTCATAGTGAATATTGAAATGTATTGAACATATTGAAATGTAACGGGGTGACTTTTTTGTTTTTGTTGTACATATACCTGTCTAACTAATTTGATATCCTTCTACAATAACATCACCTGCTTGGCATGTGAAAGGAAGACGGTGGATGTAGATTTTGAACTTTTTAAGGCTTATGATACCATCTCTCATGGTATCCTTCTGGACAAGTTGTCCAAGTGTGGGATGAGTGGGTGAAGCACTGGCTGAGCAGCAGGATGCAAAGGGTTGCAGTGAATGGGGTTACATCTGGAATCCAGTTTTGGGGGCCTCAGTACAAGGAAGGCAGGGACCTGTTGGAGCAGGTCCACTGGGGGGCCTTAGAAATTATCAGAGGGATGGAGCACCTCTCCTGTGAGGAAAGGCTGAGAGGAATTGGGGTTGTTCACCCTGGAGAAGGCGTCAGGGAGACCTTACTGCAAGAAGTGTATCACCCTTTGGTATTTAAAGGGGGCCTATAAGAAAGGTGGGGGGCAGGACCTGTTGCAATAGAACAAGGGGTAATTGTTTATCACTTAAAAGAGAGTTGATTTAGACTAGGTATAAAGGGATGAGGATGGTAGAGCACTTGAGCAGGTTGTCCAGAGAGGTGTTGGATGCCCCATCCCTGGAAACATTCAAGGTCAGATTGGATGGGGCAGGTGTGATCCTGCTCCAAGGAGAGAGTAACATGGGCAGAAGTAGAAACTGGGGGAGGAGTGGCTGGAGAGCTGCACCGTGTGCAGTTCTGGACCCATAATTCAAGAAGGATGTGAAGGTCCTTGAATGTGTCCAGAGGAGGGCAACAAAGCTGGTGACAGGGCTGGAAGGCCTGTCATGGGAGGAGCAGCTGAGACTTTGGGCTTGTCTAGTTTGGAGAGAAGGAGGTTGAGGGGTGACCTCAGTTGGTCTTTGCAGCTTCCTGAGGAGGGGAAGTGGAGAAGGAGGTGCTGATCTCCACAGGATCCAGTGATGGGACACATGGCTGAAAGCTGCATCAGTCAGGGGAAGGTTTAGACTGGACACTAGGAAGCAATTCTTTATTGGGAGTGCGGTCAAACACTGGAACAGGCTTCCTAGAGATGCCCCCAGCCTGTCAGTGTTAAAGAAGCATTTGGACAGTGCCCTTAACAGCATGCTGGTCAGTCCTGAAGTGGCCAGGCACTTCACTGACCAGTCAGATGATTTTTGTTGGTCATTTCCAGCTGAAAATACTCTATTCCAGTTCTATTTGTTTCACATTTAATACCAACAGTGGACCATTCTTCACTCAGAATGGTTGTGTGAACTTAAATAAAGTACATTTTACTCAAGCTTTTGAAATGAGTTTATTAATTTTTAGAATGAAGTAACTTTATATACAGTACAACATGAATTTCATTAGCAAGAGTTGTGAGATACTGTGAAATTCTGCTGATATTAATTTAAATAATAGCATGTATCCTAAGTCTGATTGTTCTGATCATCAAGGCAGTAGATGATTTGGTAAATAGTGTAGCCTTTTGGGATCTTTCTTCTTTCTCAGTTCAGTTAAGCCAGTTTTGTAGAAGGTACTTGACAAGGAAAGTCAGACCAGTTCTAAGAGCATCAAATGCAAGTCATTAACATACATGTTATTGGAACATCTATTAATGAATGAGACTATTTTAAAATTATTTTACAGGGGTTTTTTAACTGTGTTAACTTCAAAGGAGGAAAATGTAGAAAGAATGAAACACAGAACGTGGTTTAACACTGCTTTACATTTTGAATGGTAAATTAATAGATTTAGCTAGTAAAAAAATCCCAAAAAACAACAAGACCAGTGGAGAGGAAAGGATGGGAGCATATTACAGAAACATGAGTTATTTTGCTAATAATAATATGATTTATTTTGCCTATGAAGTTAACTGCCAAATTTTTACATAGGATTCAGTCAGACTTGGACTACTTCTGTAGCTTTTTGGATTTTATAGCTGATATTCTGGTGATTTCATTCTGCAAGCTAAATGTTTTCAACACTTCCAAGTAGTTTTCACTGGGTGCTGAGGCTGATGAGAGGTTTATGGTTCTGTAACTATTTTTTATCAGTAAATGCTGTGGTAATTTGGGTGGGTGCAAGGATAAATTGACTGCTGCTTTCCTTTCGAAGATGGATTCACAGCATCCGCCTGTCCAGAAACTTGTGACACCAAAGCCAATCTCCCTGTCAGGGGGTCGGATCACGTATTTTAAACCATCTCTGAAACCAGCTACTAATTCCAGAAAAATTCACCAAAGGGGAGATACAGAGCACCAAGTAAGTACATTTTCTGGTCCTTATTTGCCCGCTTTTTACAAGCTTGGAATGTCTCTAACCAGTTATTCTACTGAGGTGCTCTTTCTTGCCAGAGCACTGATAATACTATCAGTATTACTGAGATAAGCATTAAGACAGTGGGAACCACTGTAAAGGAGATACTTAGAGGTTTTATGAATGTAATTGTATCTTTGGCACACTGTTTGGCTGGTGCTTCTTTTCGGAATGTGATGATGTGCTATTGGGCCAGGCTGTTTTCAGTGAAAGAATATTAAAATACAAAACCAAAATTTCTCCTTTTCATATGCTGCTGTACACAAAGCTGGAACATGCTGATGTTGTGTACAAGGTCTTTCAGGTGAGCTATGGGCTCCAAGTGAGATCTCTTGACAATTACCCATTTGGGTCACTTCCTTAATTACATATTCTGATCACTTTGTTATAAATGAAGTCTCCAATAAACTTTCCTTAAAACAATATTGGTATCTCTTTCAGAAAAAAAAAAAAAAACACCCATGGTTCCAGTATCTACCTGGATGTAGAAATGACCAGGTATTAAATACCTGGGCTGGAGATTAAGTGGATGGGCATGGTAGTTAGAGAACAAGCTTAAGCAGATCAGGTATATTCAGTGGTGTTAAAAAAAAAAAAAAACTAACCAAAAACCAAACCACCATCATGAAACATCTGTATTTGGTTGTCTTCTTTTTGTGTTTTATTTATGAGTATATAGATAAATCTTGAAATAAATCAAACTTATTTTGCAGGACCTGACACAGGAGAGTTTTCCTGCAGAAAAGCCTGTAAAACCTTCTGAAAGGTATGACAAATCTGTTAATTTAAAACACTTGAAAGAAGAGCGCCCTCTCCTTTGTTTGCCTTCTTTTTGAAGGGAAATAACAGTTCTCAGTAAAATGGAATAGAAAAAGTGAAAAAATTGTATTATGAGAGAGTTTAACCATTTGTTTATCTTGATTTTTATCAGAGAAACGAGCAGCTGTTAGTCTCAGCTAATTAAATAATTGCTTGGAGTCCGAAAGCTTTGTCCTACAGGAATTTCTTCTGGAAAAATTCTTCATAATGTGAAGTGCCTTACAGTTCTAGAGTGTATTCAATATTTAGGGATTTTTTTAAGCAAAAAGGTGAGGGAATGTTGTTTTCTAATGCTCCTTACATGACAAAAGTCACTTGTCTGCTCTGCGAGTTTGCATGAAAAACAGAAGCCCTTTAGAATCATCTGAGGACAAATGCTAGCTTGTCTCTGAAACACAAAATTCCAGGGGAGTTAATAATTGTATTCCTTATTGAGGAGATTGTCTTACATTACACTGCTCGTTTGTCTTAGAATGACTTCAGCTCCAGATAATACTGATGGCTCTCCGTTCTTGGCAACTAATCTTTTTTGGGTTATGCTTGAATTAAGACACTGTTAGATCAAAAGATACGCTTTTTTTGAGGATTCCTCCCTTTCAAAGAACAGTAGTATGGAATCTGCTAACGTGTTGGCTCTGTGTTCATCTTCCAAACAGTTCTTATGTTGTCTTGGGCATTCTTTGGCTTGCAAAAAACCCCAAAGCCAGCCCTTTGTTTTATCATCTAGTAGTTTGACTTTACAAGAACCATCTTTGCACGAGTGGTTTTGGCAGATGTGCAAACAGATGTTAGATTTTGATGGTGGGTTTTCAAATTGTTTTTTTTTTTCAAATTGTCAGTTTTCTTTGGTAGAATTCCTTTCTCCATGTAGAAGGGAGATCCAGAAAACTGATACTGCTTTTTATTTAGTTCACAAGTTTCACTGCTGTGTTCTACTTTTGACTTTAGAGTAGATGGTCCTATTTTTTTTTAGTTCTTTTACAAGGCAGACTCAGTTGTGTGTCATGTTCTGGAGCAGAGATACAATACTGAAAAGGGCCAGAGTCCCTTTGTGCAGCTAACCTGCAGTACTTTGGTACACCTCTGTCCAGTCTATCAAAGGCTGTTTAGTTTTTAAACCTGTGTCAGAACTGTAGATTGGACTTACTTGCTTGAAGACAGAACGCTGTCTTTCCCCCTTAGAAGCTGACAGGTGTTAACAGAAAAGAGGAATATGGCCTATCATAGACATGCTATAATTGTCTGAGTAAAGATGTATTTTGACATAAGATTTTTTTTCAGAATTTAAATTGATTGTCAGTTTGGATTAGAGGAAAGTTTGAGCATATGGCCTTAAGGATCTGGCTTCCTCTCAGTGGTTACAGTGCTAAGCAGACTGTTTGCAAGTATCTGACAGGTTTAGGCCAGTTCTCTTCCTCAGTCCTCTGGAAACTCGGCCTGGTGTCTTCCAGTGTCATCGAATGTACTTTTGTAATGACTGACTGCTTAGCTGCAGGATAAGCTTAATATGGTAATTTTTCCAGGGATACTTCATTTTGATGCCATACTACTTTTTACTGTTGGTTTTCCCTACTTCACTTCTATTTTGGGATGTGACATGGGTTTGTTCTTTTTTTGGGGGCGAGGGGATGGTGTTTGTTTTGCGGGGTGCTTGTTTGTTTGCTTCCTTTTCTTTTCCCTTCCCACTTGGATTAGGAAGTCTTTCTGGGTTGGATCTAGGCTTTTGTAATGAACAGAGAAATGCCTTTGTATGCCTTACAAAAGAGATCTGTATTCATGTCTGAAAAGACTTCTGGAATGTTGGCACACCCAAACACCTCTGCTTCTTCTGCTGATGGCCTCAGGAAAGCCAGAGCTGCTTATGAAGCTTTTGTCATATTATCTGGCAACAGAAGTTTTAAGGCTCTAGTCCATAAGAGCTGTTGGCAGCATTCATATGCACGCACACACACACACACTTTCCCGTCCCCCCCTTCCCATATATTTTTAGTTATTCTTTTATAACCCTTCAAAGATACATGCTCATCACAGAATCAGAGAACTGACAGTCAAAATTTCCAGTGTCTGGACTATTAAAAGCAAACATTAGAAAATAACAGGCTAAATCAGTTCTTCTATTTCGGGTGTTCTGGCTTAGTCATCATTCCTTTATGGATGTTGTGACTGTTTCTTATGTATGTCCTTGTCATTGCTGCTCTTATTCATCTTTTGCTGTTCAGAATACCAGCTATTTACCATCATTTAGCAAATTGTGGGACAGGTTTTTGGTTCCATTCAGAAGGTGACAGTTCTAGGATAACAGTGGCTATAATAGCATGAAACAATTAGTTGACAAGTTGATCTTTTTCCTTTTTTCCTTTTTTTTTTTTTATTTTTGACCACCTTCCTCAACCTATGTATTGTTCTGTGCCAGCAATTTGATCTACCCCAAACCCGATACTCCTGCATCCAACGGTCTGTCTTCAGGAGGAAGAATGGATAGTGCCTGTGGCAAGATGAGGAGGGAAAGAGAACGATACTCTGCATCAAAATCTGGACAGAAACAACAGCCGGTAAGGGTCTCTGAGGTTAATTGATCTCTCTGAGATTACTGAAGTAATTAGCCAAGTATGCCAATTTTGTTGCCTCATAGCATTTTAAAACAATACCACTTCGGTTTTGTGGGTGTTTTGCTGTGGCTTTTAGAGCAGGCTCCAGTTTGGTTATCTGTTTTTAAAGTGCCTGAGCTTTGGTTTCATATTTCTTTAAATCTGTAGTCATATTATCATGGATATGCTTCATACTATAAAGTTTCTCATTAGTAGTTGAATTAATAAACTTGGTGGAAGTTCATAGAGTTTTTATAGTTGTTGTTACTATCCCAAAATTTATTTTCCTGACTGAATGGTTATGTAAGCTGCCTACTACTGGATCTTAAATATAAAAAGTTTAAATCAGTCTTCTGGCTGATGTAAAATGAAGAAGTAGTAAATGCTGGAGAATACTTTGATAATAGAAATGGTCTCAATATCAAGGCTGTGATAGACTCTTAAAAGGAAGTCTCTGAAATATGTGAGTTGTAGGGTACATTAAATTTCTGTAGAAGCAATGAACATTCCTGCTTAGTCACTTCTGGATAGATCTTACTACTACTGTGCAAATTGTGATTAGATTGGCTATCCCCATTTAAACCCTAACTAACCTTGGTAATCAAACAGTTTAAAAGACAAGGGTAAGACCAGAAGTTCTTAAGGTACACTGATTTCTGAGTTTTAAGTTTTGCATCCTGCTACATGATATAGATTAGATTTACCAGAGTATGATTTTCTGTGCTGCTTGTCAGGCTTTCTGTTTTGCATTCTGTGCTGTGGTTTGGTTTGAGGTTTTTTGTACTGGAAGGAGCACACGTTTCTTTAAACATTACCTTTTTCCAAGTTCACTGCAGTATTGACTGCAGAAACTTTGGCAGTTATCCCTATGTAGTTTTGCAAGAGGAACACTTTCTCACTTGCCATGTAGGTGTACTCTCAGTTTGAAGAGATAAGGGCATCACAGAATGGTTATGTCTCTGTATATTAACTGAAGTACAGAAGACAAAAATAAATCTGATCTGTGCCCCTTTCTGTTCTGCACAGGTAACAATTTTAAACTAACTTTCAGTCTTCTTACTGGACAGGTGATGAATGTAGTATTGCATGGACACAGGGCTGCCATAAATAACAATGATGTGGCAGATTAATGTGGGGGAGTTACGACTCCTTTTAAAAATTTGCTCTGCCTATAAATCTGTTATGTTTAACTTTGTTAAGAAATCAAGGGTGGGAAAGGGTAGGAAGGTAGTACGTCTTGTGAAAAAAAACAAAATTAAAATCTACAGCTTTTCTAAAGAAAGTGAAAAATAAAAAATTACAACTCTTAAAGAAAAATTGTTAAAACAATTAAAATGCACACTTAGGAGGTGGAGCAAGCAGCACTACCCGAAGTACCCCTACCCATCAGTACTGCATCGCTGCCGACCTTCAGCTTCAGTTTCCCTGCCAGTAGTGCCGTCTCATCATCACCAAGCACTGTTTCAAAAACAACGATGAACAAGGTAAATCTTTCTTTGTATATCGTGAACGCTTTTTCAGGATGAGTATACATCTGCTTTGCTGAGTGTTAACTTTTTCTGTGGTGCTCATGAAACGAACCACCATGAGTTTATAACCTGTTGAATAAATCACAGTGGTGTTCTGCCTGGGACCTGGGGAGGGAGGCATAAAGTTCTTGATTTGGCTTCTGTCCGTCTTATACACTCACTTGCAAGCTTAATTTTCTTGTAACTCTTAGCTGTGGATTAGAAATATCAAAGATCAGATTTCCCAACTTCACTGCAAAGTGTCTGTTGGGTAGTGTTGTTTCACCTGGATGTTTTTCTTCTAGATACAAACTTTAATTCTTTTGAAAATACAGGTACAACCAGCAAGTAATGTTGGCAGTCCTATGTTTGTATTTTCATCTCCAATTGTGAAATCTACTGAGGTGGAAGTGCTACCTCCATTGTCTGTAAGTAAAATAAATAAAGACCAATGTTTTCTCAAGGCTTTAGTAAAATACGGCAGAGCAGTAAAGCAGTATTTTCCCCTGGTAAGGGGAAAAACTATTATATAGATTTCTGACTCGTAATTTGTTATCCAGCATCCACCAAAAGTTTGAAGACTGATTTCAGGTTATTATTTGTGTGAAACTTGATTAAAATTACTTAGAACCTAAAAAAAAAAATCTCTCTTTTTTCGTAGCAGATTAAGTTTACATTTAGTGTTCCTGTTGCAAAGTCAGCAGAGCTTTCTGGATCCGTTGATACACCAGTGACATCCTTATTTAGTCCAGGTAACGGAAATTTTAGCATTTAAAATCTCAAGTGCTGATTCTCTTTTTTATCGGTATTAAGTAGGCAATCTGTCATTTCTGAGCATGTTACAAATGCCAGACAAAATGTTTTCAGTGACAGGTCTGCTTTTAACCAAATTGTAACTACAGACTGCTGTAAACGAGGTAGAATTTTGAAGATTCTTATATAAGAAGAATGAAATGTGGAAATTCTCATTTCTAGTAGATGTGAATATATTCTAAGTGGATTTCTTTTTACAAGGTATGTTTTGTTTTACAGGTAGCACCACTGTAAACAGCACCAGCAATAAGAAGGAAGAGGAAGAAGAATACGATGGCCTCTGCAAACCTGCTAAGTTCTTAAAGCAGGGAAGTGTGTTAGACATCCTAAAAAGCCCTGGTGAGATAATGAACTCTTTTAAAAATATATTGTGAAAAATAACGCTTGTACGTAACTGCGTTGATTTTTTTAAAAACCCAGCACAACAGCAACAAAAAAAAACCCCTCATTTGTCAAGGCAATGTTAGCTCTAAATACAAACACAGGAGAACATTACAATAAATGCTGCATCTGTTAGAGTTGATTCTGTTGTAAGTGGCTTTCATTGCTGAAAGGAAAACTGCAACTTCAAAGCAAATGCATTTCTTCTCCTTACATATTAGGTTGCAGTTGAAAATTAAATATAAAAAGAATTAGTCGAATAGTCAATGTTTTGTTTTAAATAAATAACATTTATGTAATTGGAAAGGAAATGTTTGTAAAATGCCTTATGAACATTCCTTTCCCACCTTCACCATCTCCACAAATGAAGAATGGTAATGTCATTCCTGAAGATGTTTCCAAAAGCTGCAAATCTTTTGGCCTTAAATTATAACAGTTACTATGGATTCAGATGTAAATTTTAAGTAGAAATGGGCTGTTTCACTTAAAAAAATTTTAATTGCAGTTGTTTTCAACTGTTCATTAAAGTGTTCGTGTTTAGATAAAGGGTTTTGTTTCAAGGACTGTATTGAATTTGTTCTTTTCCCATAAGCCTTGAGTTGTAGCAGGACTTTTTATTATGAAGTGACAAATCTATATGCTACTTAAGAAGGCAGTGGCTTTTTGTATTGGAAAGAGCTAAGTGAGAGAAATTATGTTGGATGTTTAGGGTAAAACTTACCAGTGAAGTGACATTAGTTTTCTTTATCAGTTTAAGAGAGAAGCAGGTTCTGAATCCACACTGCTCAAAGATTAACACTTCTGATATTAAAAAAATAAACCAAAACAAAGCAACAACATCATAATAATATAACCAGAAGTGCTTCATTTTAGCTTTACCGGTGATTTGTGCTGATATTTAAGATATATTGCCATAGCATTTTCATTAGTGTTTCCATGTTGGTGGTTCTTGTTTCTGAGAAGTTGTCACCTTTAAATAAGGAGTTGGTCTGTGTCCAGTGCATTTTGAACAAAGATTATAGATAAAAATGGGTTTTGTCTTACTTTTTATTAATTATTACTGCTCCAGGTACCAGCTGCTGTACAGCTATCAAAGTAAATGTGAGTCATCTACTACAGCAGAAATAGCTTTAGAAATTTGATTCGGTTGGACATGGTGTGTTAAAATGAAATTGGATTATGTCTAGTCCATGACAGTCAGCTTTCAGTATTGTTTGTTCACACTTGTATCTACCATTGCTAGTGGCAGATACATAGGAGATTTGTATTTAAAACTTTCTTGGAAATTAAGAGTTAAATCAAGCTTTAAATAAATGTCCTGTTGTGTCCCAGCACAGCATATGAAATTTCATCCCTTTAGATCAGGTTTCCAGGGACTTCCTCTTGCGGTTAGTTGGAATGTATAGTTGAGACCATTGACACTCAGTTTAAATCTATGCTGTCTAGTATTATATAGGTAACTTACATGCAGCAGGGTATTGCTTTATCACTAAGATCTCTCCTTTTGTTTTTTTCTGTTTTTTTTAAAAATTATTTAACTAGGCTTTATGTCTGGGAAAACACCCTCCTGTTCATCTGCGGAGCCTGTTACAAGCACAGTGGTCTATACAAGGCCTGCAATAAGTAGTTTCTCTGCAGGTAAAGACACCTCTAAGCAAGCATCCTCGTTTTGGCAGTCTGACACTTACGACCCGTGTATGCAGAACAAAACCACAGATGGAAAATGTGTAACATGCGAAGCTGCTAAAGTGTCAACTGTTGAGAGTACGAAACAGACGATAAGTGTAAGTCAGTGTGTCTCCTCTAAGACAGCAGTCCCTACAGCAGGGACATTGGGCTTTGAAGACAAGTTTAAACCAGCACCCAACACATGGGAGTGTGATACCTGTCTGGTCCAGAACAAACTTGAAGCTACAAAATGTATAGCGTGTGAGACACCAAAGCCTGGGACAGGAGTGATGCCTGCTCTGACAATGCCAGTGGCCACAGACAACTCGGTGACAGTGACATCCTCCTCCAGCAGCACCGGCACAACAGTCACTCTGGGATTTGGAGACAAATTTAAACAGCCAAAAGGCTCTTGGAACTGTTCGGTGTGCCTTGTACAAAATAAGGCAGAAGACAGCAAATGTGTAGCTTGTCAGTCGGAGAAAGCAGGTTTGTTCTTTTCTTCTCAGTTGTTTCAATCTCAGTCTATGTGCGTTCTATACAGAATAAAATATATTGCATCTAAAAAATCCTTTCAGCAGCATGGCTGTATGCCAGACAGGATGGATTACTGGCTCTCTGCAGGAATGGTTGCAGGCACTTTGGAGGTCTCGGCCCAGATTCCAGCCTGTCACATGAGCTGAACTGATTGTGAAATGTATTAGTGCAGAGCTGAATTGAAGCAAATATACCCTGCTTTTCAGCTGGTGAGGGAAGATGACTAAAACAGATGTTTTAATTAACTTTAAACCAGTTGACTCACTTTCATTGGGGAAAAATGTGAACTCCATAGAGTTAAAACCTACTGGGTTTGTTGGGCTTTTTTTTTTTTTACTCTTTTAAAACCTAAGTAGAAACAGTATGTATACAACATGGCTAAAAATGTCTCCAGTCAGCATTTCTGTGTAATTGAGCAGAGGTGTGAAGCCAGATTCCAAGACAGTGTAGTTCTTAACTAGTTGTCTTAAGCCAGAACAAAACCATATGTTCAGCTATGCCTGTGAAGGCTGTGGTGGCCTTCCAGAGCACGTGTGACCTTGTTTGGGGAGATCGGGGTCATTATAGACCCTGGGGAGGCTGGTGCCTTCTTTAGTTCAGTTCTGGGTTTTTTCCTGTTCTATGTGATTGTAACTGTTACTGAGTGAATTTATTCTTCTTTAAAACACAGATAATTATTTTAGTACTAATTTCCATTGTCTCTTAACATCATTTAATGTCAAAAACACCCTTGCAAATACATCGAGGGAGGGGGAATTAATATAAGATGGACTAGATTGTGCTTTTGTAATCATTCTGTGCAGTAAGAGTGGAATTTCTTCTGCTAAGAATAATGCATTTTAGAGCTTGTTCTCATGGACTTCCAGCCTCAGAGTGGTCAGCTGGCACTTTTGTCCGAAACTCTGACCACTGCAAGGAAGAATTTTAGAACTGAGGGGTTTGCCATGACTGTCGTGGCACAGAGAATTGCAGAGTTATATTATGTCTGTCAAGGGGATGAGTGAGGCAGGTAAGATGGGTGGATATAATTTCTCTGGATGTGCTCTTCAACAGGAGACCCCGTTCCTGTCTTTACTGTTTTGAATTCGAGACATTTATCTTCTGCCTCTCTCTTAAATGCCACCCTCAGTGGTTTAAAGTTGTAGCTGATAATTATGTGATGCTTTTGTGCCTTCTGGGTGTCTGCTTCGCTCCTCATACTGTGGAGCTCAAGTTTGCTGTTGGGGTGCAGCAACAAGCAACATCTCTTGCGGGGGATAAAAATCAGAAACAAAAAATCTGAAGGCAAGCATTGTCCTCCGTGCCTCAGCAACCTGTTTCTGCTGCTCTTGAAGACAGCGTAGCTTGTGTAGGGAATGGAGAGTTGTGGCTTTGGAAGCTTTGAGTTCCTCTCTCTTTTTTTTTTTTTTTTTTTTTTTTTTTTTTTTTTTTTTTTTCTTTTGTCACTGTAGTTTTGAACGTTTCCTGTCTTTGTGACTTGCTGATGAATCATTCCAGTAAATTCTCAGCCTTTCATCACTTGACAGTGATCATTAACTTGAGTGATGCTAACTTTGACTTACCAGTTACTTGTGTCACCAGAAATTCTTTTAGTATTCAATGCGGCACCTGTAATTTACATCTGAAATAGGCCACGTTGCTGTATTTTATGAACTGCAGTTGCTGTTTCAATGTCACTGGTTCAGTTTGTGCTTAAAATCATATATAAATTATAAAGAGGAATCTAGGTGTTCCTGCTGTTTATATTCTCACATTGTGTTTGAAATTAACTTGTAGATTGATGGTTTTTTACTGTTATGCTTGTGTGCTTTACAATTTAGTGAGCATTGGAGAATTTCTGAAAAGGTTCATGTTCACTTTATAGTTAAGCAGGATGATTAACTGTCTTGCTTCTTTCTCAGGGAGTTCAGTGCCTGTGACCAGTAGCAGTGTTTCTGCATTTTCTGCTTCTTCTGGAGGTTTTCTGGATTTAGACAAATTCAAGAGGCCTGAAGGAAGCTGGGAATGTGAGGTCTGCTTGGTCCAAAACAAAGCAGAAGCCACAAAATGCGCAGCCTGTGAAAACGCAAAGCCAGGCACCAAAGCAGAGCTCAAAGGTAACACTTCATGAGAGAAACAGAGGTGTGCAGTTTGCAATTTATTTTTCTAAGTAGAGTGATTTTTCCTTTGAGGTATGACAGAATTGCCTGGTTTTTTGTCTGTGGATATTGCTTAAGGAAGGTAAAGTGTCTATGTTTCCACACCCGTTCCCCAGAAAAAACATGATTTTTTTCAGAGAAAAGCTTATATCAGTGACATAGTTGTTCTTTGCGAGCCTTACATGTTGTTCATTTGGAGTTTAGACTAAAAGCATGGTCTTTCAGAGAAGTTAGCAGCGTGCCTTTCTAAGCCAGGTGCTGGACAGAAGAGCACCACTGAGAAAAGGTCTGTGCAGACAAGCGAGCGTGGAGTTTCCTTACTTGGTTTTTGTGCGTGTGTGTGGGTGCATCATATATCGCAAACTTGGTATGTTTTTATTTCTGCAGGTTTTGGTACTGCTGCTGTGTCTACAAATGCTGCAACGCCATCATTTACGTTCGGTGTCCCGTCATCGTCCTCTGAATCTTCTCAAACATTGGGCAGCACAGGAAATTTTAAATTTGGAGAACAAAGTAGCTTTAAGTTCGGCATTGCACCTGAATCTGCATCATCCAACACTGTGACTGGGGAATTTAAGTTTCCTACTGGTTCAGGGAACTTCAAATTTGGAGTTTCTTCCTCAGACTCTAAGTCAGAAGACAGTAAAAAAGAAAGTAAAAGTAATAATTTTACCTTTGGACTTCCATCTACAACCAGTCAGGCCCCTTCAACATTTCAGTTTGGAACAACGAGCCTGGGGCAGCAGGAAAAGAAAGAGGAACCAGTTTTGGGAGGTTTTGGTTTTGGCACAAGTTCTACTTCCTCCATAGCTACCAGTGAGAATAAGACCGGAGTCAGTGGCTTCACTTTTGGAACTGTGGCAGAAAAGGAGGTAGCATCACCTGCTTTGGCATTTAAGAAGTCAGATGAGAAAAAGGATGAAACTGTTTCAGTGAAGGGAGGCTTCTCTTTCGGCAGCGCAGAGTCTGCACCAACCTCACAGTTTGTTTTGGGAAGGGCAGAAGAGAAGCAGGACTCTGTCACTTCTGCCGGTCCATTAGCATTTGGAAAGAAATCTGACAATGAAGAGTTAAAGGCACAACCTATCTTTTCATCTGGGACAGCTGAGCATACCAAAGAGGAGAGCACAGCAAAACCTGTATTCAATTTTAGTTTTGGTAAACCGTTGGAAAAGGAAAGTGAGCAGGCAAAGCCGCCTTTTGCATTTGGGGCACAAACCAGTACTTGTGGTAAGCAGAACATCTTTTGCCTTCACATGTCTGATCATGTCTAGCAAATTATAGCTCTGAGGCTGTACTGGACAAAATCTGTGGGATTTATATGCTACCTGCAGCCTGTCTTTAGTTCTGGCTGTTGATGCATAGACAATATGTGGCAATTCCTTCATAGATTTCAGTGAGTTTTAACATTATGTTTAGACAAAAGGATTGCCACACCTTAATAAACCTTATTATTGTATAAGGTATAAGCACAGAAGTTGTATTGTCTCCGTAACAGCAGCTCAGCTGGTGATAAAATCCGTGACATGGTGCAGTATAGAGGCCTCATACTAGTGTTGTTTTTTATAGTGAAAGGGAAGGAAAGAGGGAATATGTTAATTCCATGTACTTGCAGCTGTGCTACAGGGAATACTGCAGTTTCTCTACTGCTACAAAGGTACAAAAATCACTTCATAGATACTACACAGTTTTGTATTCCTCTGATTTATTGAAAGTCTGCAGTGGAGGATTAAAGTTCTTCATCGATGATTACTGTGTGAAAAATTCTTGGTTGTTAAATTCCATTTGTGTGACTTAGTAACCACGTTTCTTCCTTTCAGATCAAGGAACATCTTTCAGCTTCTTGAGCTCTAGTTCCTCCAGCACAGTCGTACCCACCACTTCAGCCAACAGCAGCGGCATGTTTGGCAGCACCCTCTCTTCCTCAAACCCTCAGCCAGTTCCCACTCCCTTTGTGTTTGGACAACCCAGCAACACTGTGACCAGCTCTGTTTTTGGCAATCCTGCAGAATCTGCAACATCTCAGTCATTTGGCTTCTCTCAAGAAAACAAACCAGCAACCACATCTTCCAGCACTGGCTCGACACCTGCTCCATTTCTCTTTGGTTCCGGAGAAAGCAACACCAATGCAGCAAATTCAGGCTTTACTTTTGGAGCCACAACTACATCGAGTTCAACAGGTATGTTTTCAATAGATACTCTTCTGCTTTTCTCATTTTTGCCATTACATAATGGACCAAGGAGATCCTGTTTCATTAATATTTTACTTTGGAAAATGTGCAAGCCAAATGCGTGGAAGTAGGGAAAAATAGTATTTAAATATTCAGCAGTATAAATTTAAGCTTATTCTTCTCTAGTCTGAGAAATACAGTTTGTATAGGAGCTTTTCCCCATGAAAATGAATGATAGTTTCTTTCTTCTTGCTATCAGTCCAGTGCTTACAGTTGGAAGTCAGTGTTACAGCTTCCCTGATTTTTCTCTCCCATACCTAAAACTCTCAACTGTTTTAAATAATGTCAAGATTTGCAAAGTCCTTCCCTCACAAGTATATATAAATGGAGTTCCTCTAAATGCAATCACTGCTGCTTAAAGGTTGGTTTTTACTAAGGATCATGGCCAGTGTTTGTTAATCATCCAGCAATTTAGAGAAGAGAACAAAAAGAAATACAGAGTTTCTTTATGTTTTATGTTCGTTACCCCACTGCATGAATTACATGAATAAATGCATGAAGCAGTACTACACCAGACCAAATCCATCAAATTGTCTGTTTTCCTGTGAGCCATGCAGTATGTTGAAAATAAGATTGAACCTGTGAGGGAAAGACTTTAATCTAGTTCGATCTAAAGGCTTAACTTTGTCAGTCACAGAAGTTTAATTTGCACACTTTTTCATGTTTCAGAAACAGAGAGAAAACAGTCCGAAATTATAGCACCCAACAGATTGATTTAACCTGCTCACAAATCAGTAACCTTTAGTGTCATTTTGTTAGTGACACCATGTTTCCAACATCTTCACAAATGCAGAAGCCTTTATTTTACCGTGTATCTGTTCATCATGGAAAGAAAGCCATTCCAGGTTACGGTGCAGTAGAGGGTATTTCCTGTTGCATGAGGGCTGCTTAAATTGCATTAATAGTGCAGATAAAATGTCCCTTTTGCACAGCACATCTGCCACGTGCGTTCAGAGTCACTGTTGAGTTTTGGTTTTGTTCCATTATTTCTGCTGGCCATGCAGAACTGAAGCAGCTAACAGTTGGACTGGTTGTTGATGATAGGTAGAGAAATTAGGCTGGTCAACCAAATTTTTAGTACAGAGATCATCACTGCAAGCTTGATTTGACCTCCAGAAGCTGATAATGGTAAACACTTGGACAGGGGAGGGGTGCAGTTGCTGACAAGAAGAGAGATGCGTGTTCTTGTCCTAATAAATCAGGAGTGTACTTTGTGTGTTTGAAAAATACAGTTTGAGTGAATCTTCTCTGTGTGTGGTAGAAACAGCTTTTAGTAAATACAGATTAAGGCATACCATTTCTGGGAATTCATTTGTAGAGCATAAAGAGGCAACCAGTATGTTTGAGATTTAATTCTGTCTGACTCTGATAAACATAGTGTTTCTCATATTACTTAAAACAAAAGGTGCAATTCCTGTTGTGGCTGATCTCCTGTTCGCTTTACATATCCACACAATTAGTTTGAAATTAAAATGAGGATTCAGCTACCAGACTTGGGGTTTTAGAACCTTTGTTTCTAGATTAATTCTTCAGTATGGGAGGGAAACAGCACATACTGACTGACACCCTTCTTCTGCTCCCCAAGGGTCGTCGCCTTTGTTTCTGTTTGGCTCTGGGCCCTCAGCGTCTGCTGCCGGCCCACCTTTTGGTGCCAGTCAGCCACCAGCATTTGGCCCGAGCCAAGGATCCGGCCAGCCAAGCGCTCCAAGCTTTGGATCGCTGTCGTCAACGTTGTTTTCAGCTGGCACTCAGCCTGCTCCTTCTGCCTTCGGCTCGGTGACGAGCAGTACTCAGCCCTCCGTGTTTGGACAGCAGGCAACCCAACAGCCAGGTTTTGGCTCTGGTACCCCCAGCGCTGGTGAGTGCCCACCACCCTCCTCTTCCCTTTTGGTCTCAGAGATGATACGTTTTATTTTCTTTTTCATGAAGCTCACCTTAAATTATACGCAGAAGGAAGACTTTGGCCTTGCGCTCGTATTCAAATGTAGGAATTGTCCTCCATAAAAATAATGGGTACAGGGGTGTGATTTGTGTCTCAATTCTGGCTGTGGAGACATGATGTGCTGTAGGTATCCAGCTTCACAGTAAGCCTTCTCCACAAGAGACTTAGCAGACATGGAGATTGCAATTCTGCCACAAATTCTGGGCTTTATTTTCTTGAGAAACCTAGTGATTCAAAGGAAGTGTTGAAAACCATGGAGTAATCACTGACTGGTAAGTTTGTGCAAAACAGAAAGGCTGGAGCACTGCAAAATTGTTATTTTTGGATTTGTTAGAGTAGTTCTTAGTTATCTGACTTTAATAGGCTTCATTGTATAAAATACGGTCAGAATTGTTTTGGATTTTTTAAACATTTATGGGTTAAGACATATTAAATGATCTTTTTACTAATGAAGTATAAAATACCATGGAAAGGTATTTATGTGTAAGAAGGACCTGTTCCACATTAGTAACAATTCAAAAAGAAAACCAACCAGAACGTCTGTATTTGATATCACATCAAGTACTTTAAGGGAAAAGCCTCCCTTTTTTCCTCTCAGAAGTTTTATAAAATAGCCTCCATTATAAGTAATGGATATTTTTGTACTCACCAGTAGAGTAGTTGGCACACCACATTACTCAGTCGGTCTTTCATAAATTAGGTAGCAGTTCAAAGGTAAAATTCTCCCTGGATTGTCTGTGTTGCTTATCATTTACTTTGATGGTAGAAATGTTTGGGGTTTTTTAAGATGAGGTGCTGTGTTTTAGTGCATTAAAGGAAAGGGAGTCGCCAGATCAACTGCAGGAACACAAGAAAATTTACTTGAATATAAATCTACGTGATTCCAGGCTACAGTTTAAGACTTTATTAATAAACTTCAGTTTGCATAGGTATAAACTTTATGGTGGCACACAAGTTAGCAAACAATTCATTATCAGTGTGCCAGCAATATTACTATAAGAATCCCTTTAATCTCTGCTGAAGTGAATGGATTCATTCAGTACGTGCTGTTCCTGTAGTAGTCTGGCACTTCAGGTGCCACTCCCACAACTTTGTCATCTTGAGCAACCTGCAAAAATTTTTTTAATAAAGATAGTGGGAGAACATGAGGATTCTGCTGGAAAGGATGAACTCAAATTTCAACTTTCTTACTTGCTTCTGCTTCCACCCCATCTTCCCAGGTTCTGTATTCCAGTTTGGAAGTAATACTGCTAATTTCAGCTTTCCAAATAGCCCGGCAGTATTCACTTTTGGTGCAAATCATCCTGCACCAGCAGCTCCTGCACAGCCTTCTGGCACTTCAGGATTTCCGTTCAACCAGCCTTCAGCATTTCCAGTGGGGTAAGAGACCGTATCAGAATTTCACTTGAGCTTCGGGTAATATCAGTGGACAGTGTTCAGCCTCTACTGCTGTTAAATCTTGAGGTGTTCAGATGAACCTTGGAGTTTGAAACTAAATTTGGCACCCTTCCTTGTATTGGCCTGACTGGCTAACTAAGCAACGGTATCTTTAAAGGAGCCTAGCTGTCAGGAATATCACACATCAACACATGTGAGATTGTCTTGTTCTTGAGAGGTAAAATCCGTATCCAGCCATTATGCTGCTGCTTACCTTCTGAATAAGAGAGATTTAATTGGTTTTGGTTTCTGGAACTCTCTTCCTCCTGTTCATCATTTGCCGTTTGTTGCCAGCTGGTAACTAGTGAGACAAGACTATTGAAACAGTTGTTCTGGAATATCTACTCAGTGCTGCTACTGAATTTTCAGCTACACTGTCCTAAATTCTGAACTACTAATTTCTTTTGATAGGACTAATGGGAAAAATGTTTTCTCTGCCTCTGGATCTTCAGTTCTTGGTCGGAAGATAAAGACTGCAGTTAGACGTAGAAAGTAAACGCCTGATGGGTAAAACATCAAAAACATTGGAAGCAGCTACTACCCTGACTTGTTCAGCTTCTACCCTGACTGAATTGTTCAGCTGCTACCCTGAATTGTTCAGCTACTACCCTGAATTGTTCAATTATTGGGATTGTACCTCACACTGGCTTATCGGAAGTCAGATCTGCCTAAAGGAATATAAAACCTAGCTTTTCCTGTCCTTCCCTTCCCTCTCCCCGTTACGTTTTTCGGTAGCAAGTAAAGTTGGCAACAAGGCTGTTCTCAAGCAAAAGTCTCAAGTTACTTCTTTCACTGACTCGGCATGGTCTGGCTGTAGCCCTGAGTAGAGCCTGCACAGTGAATGGCTTGTACAATACCTCTTCATCCGCACCACTACGTGCGCTCATCCGCGTTTACTGACGCCTCGAAATTGTAATTATATCAGCGAGGGATGCTGTATAGAGTAGAGAATGTTGATAACGAATGATTTCTATGCTGAGTTTGTGCTGGTGTATGTGTGAAGTGAGTGAGTTCGGGTGTATCGTGCACTAAAATTTTCTGATAGAGGAAGACTGATTTAAGGATGATCCATGCTAAGGACTTGTTAGATCTGTAGTTCTTCATTTAATAATTATATGCTATTTCTATATTTTCATTCTTACAGCCCTTTATCACCTGTCTCGCCTTGTTATTTTATTATGAAACATTTGTAAATACAATTTTGTTTCTCTATGTACTTTTTTGGCATAACAAATCTGTGAAATGAAATTTTAATTTTGTGTGTTACGGCCATTTTTGTTTAGTATTGTCTCAGATTTTATGTAAATCCCATTATTCAAAGTTGCCTAAATCCATTTAGAAAATCTTTAAAATTGGGAATTCTTAAAGTAAGTTTATTGGCTTTTCTGATCCATTTTTGTTTGGACCAAAAACCAGTATTGTACAAAGTATTAAGTATATATTTTTATATTTACTGAAATGGACTGTGGTGACTTTGGATAATAAGGAAAAGTTTAATATTAAAGCCATGTTTATTACAGTATAATTAACATGTTAAACCATGGGATAAATGCCATCAATAAAAACTGCGAAATACGATCTGGCAATTTTAACTCTCCCTAAAGGCATCTGGAGCTGTAACTGTATGACATGGTTACATCCACCTGAGCAGTGTCACATGCTTTCTTCAACCTCTGCTTTTTCACAGTGTCACTGATTTTACAGGATCTTAAATAAGGTCTCCTGTTACAAAGGAGAGTTTTATTGTAGACTGAAGCTTGGAGCAGCTTTATCAGTGTGTCAGCTGACCGCAGTTCATTATTTTATAACGCTGTTAAAAAAAATGTTACAAACATTCACCACTGTTCTAAATTAAGAGGAAAAGGTACCCCCAATTGTAAATGAGTAATTAGGGGGTTTCCACTTCTGTAGCAGTTAAAGGAACTTCTTGGAGAGCAAACATTATTCTAGTAAAATCACAGGAAATGCTTGTTCATCTGGGGACCCACCGCTGAGCTTGGTACCAAGTCACAGCATTCAGTGTATGACTGAGATACAGTTTCTTCCTTCAGCTAGAACAGAAGAGACCCGTGTAACTGTCTGTGCTGTAAATGTCCTCAGGCGCAGGGCTGGGGCTTTTGCTGGCACTGCTGCCCTTCAGAACACGGCTCACCCCTCCTACGGCTGCAGGTGCCGGCAGTACAAAGTGAGATGAGTTTGTGTGCGTGAGCTGGACTCGACAGCAGGACAAAGGCCAGCTGCCCTTTTCACGTGTAAAGCGCCAGTCCCTGTTTCTAGAAATAGAAAATACTCAGCAATTAGACTTCAAAACCACCCACAAACACTGCTGTTCAGTCAGTCATATTGTGCCTCTGTAGCTGTGAAAGGATTATTATGCAGTTACATATTTCCACTTGTCTAAACCTGAAAAATGCCACAGATTTTGCTTTTCCCCCTTACAATAAATCACTGACCCAGTACTCATCCTACAAACAGAAGAAGGTGGCATCTTCACTGCAGCTTGCATAAGAGATGAACTAAAAGCATTTCCAACTCCTTAACATATATATTTCCATGGACAGGCTCTGTCTTCTTGCATTAGTTGTTCTCTTTACCTCCTGTGGAAGGGGTGGTATTTTTCTGCAGGGTAAGATAAAGCTTCCCTTATATCTGAATTAGTAGCAATGAAGTTTTAGCCAACAGTATTGCTTTTCCCTTCCCTCCGCCCCCCCACCTTGAATCCTAGTTTCTAGGTCACTGCTACAATAAATAGAACAAAACTTCTTTTTGTGAATAGGTAAAACTCACCCTAGAAGGGACTCTGGTTGGCTCTGACAGCTTTAGTTTTCATCAGGCTGATTGCCATGCCTGACGTCAGTGCTTAAGTCAACATTCTTTGGAAGAATGGAGCACAGCTCCGGGGTGTTTAGCCTGGAGCAAAGGAGGCTCAGTGGTGACCTTATTGCTCTCTACAACTACCTGAAAGGGTATGGGGGTGTCTGATGGGGGTCTGTCTCTTCTCCCAGAAGTGACAGGACAAGAGGAAACAGCCTCAGGTTGGCCCCAGGAGGTTTAGACTGGACACTGGGAAAAATCTTTTAATGGAAAGAGTTGACAAGCATTGAAACAGAGCACCTATGGATGGGGTGGAGTCACCATCACTGGCAACACTCAAAAAACATGTGAATGCCACTCGAGGACATGGTTTAATGGTGAGCATGGTGGTGGTGCTGGGTTAACAGCTGAACTGAGAGGTCTTTTCTACCCTTAACAGTTCTATGATTCCAGAAACAGTTAAGTGGTATCTCTGAAATTCTGTTTCAGCTCAACATGTTCAAGTGGTCTAGCAACAAAGGGGTGTTTTCCTGAGGCCTGTCTATTGCCATTTAAATATTTTTATCTCAGTGATGCATGTCATCATTATTAGTCCTAATGGTACACTTAAGATGCCAAAGCTTTTTGGTAATAAATCATTAGTGTAAAACAGTAGTAACCCTCAAAAGTATGAGGTATTTTGATACTGATACACTGTCTGATTGAGCAAAGACTCAGAACTTTCCTAGTCAAGACAACACTTTTTTTCACTTCAAAAATAAATACTTAAAAGTAGTTATCTAAAAAATTAGCAGCTTCATTCTGAAGAAAATCTCATTCTCCCACTAATCAGCACTGGATCCAGTCCTGATTCATCATTCCAAATGGAGACTGAAATGCATACACAGAAGAACATGACTTGGCAAACAAAAGTATTGCAGAATATGAACACATTACTAGGTTATTTCAGCTCAAGACAAGAGATAACCAAGCTCTGAAACATATCCACTGTCAACAAAACCACTGTCCAAAACTGAAGGCAGGGTGAGAACTTCCAGCCACTGAGTGGCAAGTTAGGCCTATGGGAGGAACAGACAAAATTCTAGAAAGAATTCCAAACACTTGCTCAAATTTTACTAAAACATTAACATTGTTGCTAATACTCATTTCCCAAGATACTAATAACATGAGAACAAATTATCCAAGCTATGTAGTCATGCAAAATATTAGGCTTCTTTATTCAGTATTTAAGTTATTCTGAATATACAAACAATTAGCCAGAATGATAAAGTGAGAATAACCAGTATTTCTGCAGATTTACACCCATAACACATTTCAGATAACATTTTCTGCATGCTCCTGGAACACATTCAGTTGTTTTGCTCTGCATTATATGCAAGAAATAGACAAGTGCTTTCACTCCAAACAGAAGCAAAAAAAGTTACCTTTCATTAGTGTGATCTGTACTGTTCATGGCTCCAAAATTATTTACACACCAGTTCACTAACACTGCAGAGTAACATACATACCCTTCCTGAAGGAAAAAGCAGCTATTCTTTCACCTCTTCCTTAGCATGGACAAGTGAAGTAAGTGACAATCATGCAAAAAACTTTTCACATTAACATTGTGATAAAATACTTAAAAGGTGAGGGAATATGATCTGTGAAGCAGTAATAAAAGACATGATAACCACTGCCGATCTCTCTCTCTCTGCACACGTGGCAATTTAACGAACATGATTTGCCTTGCTGTCTAATACTGCAGTTCTCTTCCCCCTTATCCTCTGACAGGAAATGGCCTGGAAAAAAACTTGATTTTCTAGTTACCTGCCAACATCCAAAACTGTAGGAGTAACATTTCTTTTAAGGTGGAGTATTCCTAGGGATCTGCTTTCCACAGACTGACGAACAGAACAGCTCCTTTCTGCAGTTAAAGCAGCCACTTTCTGTCTCATCAATCAGAGGTTAATACTCCCAGATTTAATACATATTGTCTCTCCCAAACTTCTTTGGCATCTATGAAAACTCCAGTATTTTGAAGGTAGCTGCTGGCATCATACAGGAGCCATACATTTTCTTAAGCTTCTGGATCCGTTCCCATTTAATTAGGGCAAAAGATTCCGACAGACACCTCAATTTCAGTTCTGGGGTAGGTCTTTATTTTCTGGGGGTGGGAGGGGATCTTCAGAACCAGTCTGGAAATCTCATCTTTTGGTATCATCTGACTCCATTTCTTCTGACCACAATAGTTCCTGCTACAATATCGTAGGCTGTTCTGTTATGCTGGAAAAATAGCAGTGTAATAAATGCAGGAAAAAACGATGCAATAGAAAAATTCTTGATCAAAGCTCGTACTGTGGACCTGAAATGAGAATAGAACATTCAGTGCCTTATTTTCACTTTTCTGCTTATGTTAGTAATTAACTTCCAAGTTTAGTGCCTCGGTTTTGCACAGTACAAAGATCAATCTCTGGGGGAGATTTTACCACCTGAACCGAAAAACATTCAGTGTGATTAAATAATTACCATTTTATTCTTAGATCACACAATCTGACAATAGCTCTTGCAGTCTAATTATTGCAAAGGTCAACAATAAAGCAATGGTGTATTTCCTCCAAAATCACACGCTTTCAACACTCTTAATCTGAGTGCAACGTGACCGAGCCAAGAGCACTTACGTTGTCATACTGACATTGGAGGATGGAATGACTAACACTCGGCTGGGTGCAATAAGTACGGAGGTGTCACATGTCACAACTCGTAGTCCAAGCAAGAATTTCCCTGGGGTTGCTCCACCTGCTCCCCAAATACAGATTATCTGTAAAAGAAAGGTTATTTCAATTCCACACACCACCATGTAGTTGATAGGTCTAGCAAACTTGGTTATCCTCACAACTACGTGGATGTCATAAGCTTCAACATAAACCAAAATACTGTAAAGAGGATTTACTTTATAGGTCAATGGTGACAGAATTTTTTAAAACCATTTCTTCAACAACTGACAACTATTAATGATAAGAGTTAGTGCTTATGCGTACTTACCTCATAGAAGCAGACTAATAACCTGTAGATGAGAGCTACTATCATCATTTTCTGCAGATCTTCCATGGATGTGTCTTCATCTATTTCCTCTATGATGTAATGCATGGCAAATTTAGAGATGTCCCTGTGCAAAATAAAACTGAACTTCAAAACCATCCTCTCAATACCAATGTCGCCCCTTTAATACTACAATTCACTCCTTCGGTTCTGGTATTAGTAGAAGAACAAAAGCTCCTTGGCTCTCTGATACTAAACAAGCCATTAAAATTCAGAACGCTAGGTTTCCTTCCGAGTTGCTGCCTAGCTTGTTTTGTGTTTTTCATTAGGAAAAGATCGCTCTTTATTACCACTTTTGCACAATGGTATCCCTGGGTAGTGAGCTGCGGAATTGTTCTGAAAATTCTCACGCTTCTTGGGAGGTAAACAGATTCTGCGGGTGATCATCTAACTTTGTATAAGTGGAAGGTATCCAAGTCTCCAAGTTTCTACCTTACAGAAACTTTCAACAAAAGAGAACGCTTCTCTACAAACACGAGGGAGAAGTTGCAAGTCTCCCTAAGCAAGCAGGGGAGCCCTGTATCGTCCTGTGCATGATCAGGGTTCCTCATTCTCAGCAGTCTTTACTGCTCACCATACTCTACTGGAGGAAGGCACCTTGGTATGCAACAGGAAGATTTTAACTGAAAGTAATCAAAACCACCTGGTTTTTATCCTAGCAGAGCTATGTGAAGCATCCATTTTGAGTTAATAGCATATTTTCACAAGAAAAATTCCACATATTTAACATTCTTATCTGACACCTGGAATGGATATAATTGCAACATGCAAGAGGTTTTCACTCATGAATCTGAGACTCACATAAAAACATGTAGTCCCACTTCCAAACAGTCCATCTTAATATTATTACTACTTTCCCCCTCCCCTTTATTCAGACTTAAGGATTGAAAAGGAATTAAGAAAACAGTGTAGCACAACCTGCATGTCCCTTCAATACAGCCTTGACCTGAAGTGTCTTTCTTGAGCCTGAGAGGAGGTGTTTTTTTCTTAACAACTCAGCCTAACCTCAACCTCACATCTCATAAGCAGAACCATCCCCCCCACCCCACCGTTTCTCTGAAGTTCCTTGTAAGCAACACTTACTGGCTCTCACAAGACCAGTAACATTGAATGTGCTGTAAATTACACCTTCACCGCTTTACAGAAGCAATGTACACATAGTTGTTCCCCATCTTTCCAGTACTTCATTTTGTAGCATTATCAGGCTACTACAACCAAAATGGAAACACAAGCTGTCAGGTTACAGTTGGAGGTTTTGGCAACTAAAGAGAACTTGAGATTTTGGCATTTTAATTGCTGCTTATCTGAACAAAACCCACTGATTGCTTCCACCGACATATTTATAGTTTTGGATTTGACCCTCTTCCACACACCTTTCAAACTGCAATTAAAGGTGCCTGGAAAATATTGTCTGTACAGTAACACTTTATGGTCAATCAATGTTTGGATGGCTCTTGAGCAGAAAGCTCAGGCTCTGAAATGTGTTTGCATAGGAATGCAATTACTGACTACAACAACGATTGACTACTCATCTCTTAATCAAACTGAAATAATTGATTACCCCAACCCAAAGCAGAATAACTAAATGAGTTGAAGAATAAGATAGCTACAGTTAAAGAAGCAGATAGAAAAAGAAAGTCTTTGAGGTAAACTATTACATTCGTGTACAAAAATATAAAATGAAGAATCTTTCAGTCTAGTGCACGCTAAACGTTTAATTGTAGTTTCTACACCCAGTAAAGCCTGCAGTATGGTTGCATTCCTAGCAGTGAGGCTGCATTTTCAAGTACATACATATCTGATATGCTTGATCAGATTTTTTTTTTTTTGTGTAGGTTAGTACTGTTTAGGTTAGAAATCTAAAAACACAGCACCTTAGAAGATGCTGTGAAAAAACTTAACTCCATCACAGCCTGATCCAGTACATTTTAAAAAGCTGTTTAAAAACACAAGTTTATTTGTCAGTGTTTTTTCTTTGAAAAATATAAAGGACTTGTTAACAATCTTGCTATTGCCTACCCTTAAATAAGTATGCAACTCTACTCTGTCCTTAGTAAGGAGTTTGTGAGCCTGTACACCTGTACAAGTTCTTTGCTTCCATCAGATGACCCAAAAATCAGGACACATTTAAAAGGAGATTAACCTAGTGATGCTTTTTCCTTAACTTCTGTCAGTTATTCAATGCCCAAATGTACCATAAATACAACCTGACACTTCAAAGAGCATGAAAAGCTTAAAGTTGTATAGAACAAAGCTTTAAATTGTTCAACTTACTTTATTCCACTGAGGTGCATAATACTTAAAATGATGGTTGCCTTTATAAAGAACAGAATAAAAAAATCCACCATCTCTGCTATGAACCTGTGTGCCAACGAAGGGATAAGGAACTCCCGACCTGTAACAGAAATGGTTAATATTACCCAGATCTTACTGCAATAACACAGTTAACACTATCAGCCGAAGAACACTCCACATTAACCTTTCTGCAAGGACATACTCAAGATCTTGATCTTGGCTCACATCTTCTTCAAGAAAATTTTTTTATACATACATTTTTTAAAGTTACCTGAATTGTTTAAATTGAGTTAAAAGAGCCTTCTTAAATTAAATTATTTCAAACTGTGAGTCCCCTCATGATAAGGATTACAGGCAAAATCATACTTTGTTAAAGAACTGAAGTGCATTGAAGATGCATCAAATTTTGTGTTCTTTTATTTAGAATAGCCTCATAGAGAAGTAAATCTGAGAGGCCAGATAAAAGACAAATTAGATCTTAGATCTACCACAATTTTCCTAGTGCTCAACAGCAAGGCTTCCATGTGTACCAAGTACCAGCTCTCAGAGGAAACCACAGCATATTTTGTCTCCACTCAGAAACAAACAGGAGTGGAAGAAAATATTAGTCATACTTGACATAAACATTCCTATAGACTACTTATAAATAGAGCACAGCATGCTGCTCTACCCCCAGCCAGAAAATGTACCACGTTGCTCCTCTGTTAACTGGCCCAGTGCAAATGGGCACAAAGTAAGTAGTCCCAGTTACAAGACCTTGTTGCTAATGCTACCTCAGGTGATTAAAGCAGAGAAAACATTAAAGAGTGTCTTAGAAAGTTTCCAAGGAATACTGTTGCAAAACAATTTCGTCTGGACCCAACTACCACCCCTCTGTTTCCCAAAGGACAAACACAACTCTCACACAGAATCTGCAAGGACTCACATCAAAACTTCACTTAGAAATACCCAAAGTACTCCTCGAATTAACCTACAGGAAATAGTTACTGGGTTTCGTACTGTTTCCGAGAACAACTACCCACACACACAGGGAAACAAGAAAAGAGGAAAGAAAATCATTCCAATTTCAAAAAACAACATCAAATTTCACTTGAAATGAGCCTCCACAGTCCAGCTGCTGAGGCTGATCCTGCCAGTCGTGGCCCTGTGAGCAATGAGAGCCAAGCCTTGTTTGTATACCTTTGTTTCATACCTGCTGCACCAATAATACCTCTGCATCTATAGTATCAAGTAGCAAGACTCTTATATATATAATACTAAAACTCCTCCCCGTTGTCAAAGCCTGCCCAAGTTGGTCATTAAATTCCAAGATTCTTCAGCTAAGTCAAGTGGGAGCATAGCCAGACTCCCAGTCCTGGTCTGAGCACACAGCAACAGGCAACAGCCTTCAAAGGTGCCTTCAAAGCAGCACCTTTGTTGAAGTTAGTGGCAGAGATTCACTTGAATAAACCAAATTCAATGACTGCATAAGGAAGAAGCTACGTGGGGCTAAGGATATAAATATTCAAATTTTGTTAAACTCCATTACATTAAGAAACCTTGGCAACCCTTAAGACTCTGGCAGATCTACACTGCAGCGATTAAGATGTTCCTCATATTAAAAATCTACTATTTTGCCAAGGGTTGCTGTTTGTACGGCAAGGACAGCCAAATGCAACATCCATCCAGCTCAAAGTATAGGATTTTACATCAAGATTAGCACTAAAGATGTGTTTGCACCAGTCAGCCACAGGGCAGCTGGGGCCTGGATGCACGTTTTGCCCTGCTGTTCCCAGCAGATGAGCAGTAATCTCCTGCAATAAGGCAGGGAGGGGCAAGGCGAGGATGAGTCTTAAATCGCGATGACCGCGCTGTTAATACTGGTGCTCTGGCACACACCTGCGGGCAGGTTGAAGAGGGACAACAGGCCCTTGACAATCCCACTTTTTGACATCCCAGTTTAAAATCTGCAACATCAACATTAAGATGTCACTTGTTTCAGCTTATGTAAGCACACTGGGCTGTAAACTGCCGGATACACGGCCTGCCCTGCTGAGCCTGCTGTGTGGGCAATAATCTATGGCAGGAAAGAAGGAACGGTAATCACTTTAGCTGTTCCAGATATATCCATCTGCAATCTGAAGCCAAAGCATGGGCACAACAGTCGTTGTTTATAATTGTACTGTACCACTATATCCCACACAGAGTTCCCTTAGGAAGGCCAGGTGTTGCAACAGTACATAACATTCCAAATAACCACGTTCAGCAGCATGAAATGCTACTGAAGCCCTAAATTACATTTAACACATGGAATTAGCTCCTGAAAAACTAGGTAAAAATCCAAGAATAATTTCAGTCTAGCCTTTGTCCATCTTCTCTTTTTTAAGGACTGGCAATATGTGTTTATAAGCAATCTGTAACTCAGAATCAGAGCACAATTACAGAAAATACTACTTTGTGTTATAACCATGTTTAAGCAACATCTGCTCAAAAACACAAGATAGAAGCAGGTTCAGAAGCTAGATCCTCTTCCCCTCAAAAGAAGGGAAAAGGAACTAAAAACATTTTTCAAACACACACAGCCACTGAGCTTATAAATAATGTTACAGATCAGTAATGTCGTACTTTGCCCTGCAGAGAGAAAGGAGATCTGGCTTTTCTCCAAAATCCTTCACCAGTGCTCTGCTCCACAGTCTCCTACCATTACTCGAGGTGTTATGGAAAAATTCAGGGAATGTCACTTATTATATGTTCCTTGACTTGTGAGAAAGAGTTGGGGCTCCAGGTTTTACCTCTGACGTGATCAGAGCAAGTTTGCCTTACTCTTGAACAAATATAAACAGAAGGCCTGCTGTGCACTGCCGTCAATATTTACAGCTGTGACAGACTTCTGTTTATCTCCTGCCACCAGCTTGTCCAACGTCAGCGTGCTTTCACTTCTCTGCTTCGATTTCATTAAATGATTTTATTTGAGAATCAAGAGCCGGCTAAAACCGGTAAACTTAGTTTAGATTTCATCATCTAAACAGGCTGCTTATAAATCTTAGATGCATTACAAGCCCGTGACGGCAAGAATAAGTTCCACCAGAAAAGAAAACAACTCCTTCGTACCCACGCAAACATCTTGCAACCAACTTACACACAGACCAACCAACCCTCCCAAACCTGATTACGGATCAAGCTCTGGATGTACCACCTCGGTATTAGGGCCGTCACCCTGTGTCCCAAACCTGCCCATGGGCCAAGTTCAGGCTCCAGCACCTCAGTGTCAGGGCTGTCACCCCACGGCACAGGCACAGGCCCAGGCCCCGGCCCGGGCCCGCCGCACACGGCAGCGCAGCGACCCCCACCGTCGCACACCGCCGGCTCCCCCCTCCAGCCCCCGGCTCCTGGGGCCGCTCATCCTTCTCCCCACCCCTTCCCCACTCACCTGCCGGCCGCCCCGCGTCCCGGGGGGCAGCACTGCCGCTGGTGCCGGCGGCGCTGCCGGAGCCCGCCCTGGGCACGGCGGACACCGCGCCCGCCGCCCCCGGCCAGGCTGGGGCGGCCGCACCGGGGGCGCGGGGCCCCGTCCCGGCGGGGGCCGCCTGTGCGGGCGGCGGAGCGCAGAGGTAGAAGGGGCTGTAGCAGTAGTAGGCGGCGGCGGCGGCGGCGCTGGCGTTGGGTGCGGGCGGCTGGGCGGCGGCGGCGGCGGCGGCGGCGATGAGGGCGGGCGGGCAGCCCTGCCAGCCCAGGTACCCGCAGTACGAGTCCCACAGCCACTGGTGCACGCGCCGCGCGTACTCCGCCGCGCTCAGCGGCTTCGCCCCGCCGCCCTCCGGAGCGGGGCGCGGCGGCGCTGAGGACGCGGCGGAGGGGGCGCCGGCGATGTCGCCGTCGTTGCTGTGGCTGGTGTTGTGGCTGGCGCTGTCCTCCCCCCCGGGGGCGCTGCCGCCGCCCCCCGCCATCGCTGCCGCCGCCCCAGCGCCGGCCCGGCCGCGCTCCGCCGCCGCCTCCTCCATCGCGGCGGGCGCCCAGCGCTCACCGCGCGTGCGCGGGGGAGGTGCCGCGCCTCTCCCACTTGGTGGGGCGGGGGGGGGGAAGGAGCGACACGCAGCCTGGCGAGGAGAGCGCCACGCCCGGAAAGAAACGGCCTTTCCACCCCCCCTCTCCCCCCGTCCTGCATGTGAGATGGTATGGCCGGGCGCTGTGGGCGCCCCTGGGGCGGCGGTGGAGCGGCTCCCGAACCGGCTCGTACGGAGCCTGCACAGTCAAGAAGTTCTTATACATCTTTATTTTCCTGTCTAAAAAAAAAAAAACCCACAGAATCAGTTTAGGTTGGAAAAGACCTCTGAGGTCATCGAGTCCAACCTATGACCAAACACCACCGTGTCAGCTAGACCATGGCACTGAGTGCTAAGTCCATTGTTTCCTTAAGAACCTCCAGGGGCAGTGACTCCATCTCCTCCCTGGGCAGCCCATTCCGATGTCTAATCACCCCTTCTGTGAAGAAATACCTCCCAGTGTTCCCCCTAAACCTCCCCTGGCGCAGCTGAAGACTCTGTCTTCTCCTCACTTGTTACTTGGAAGAACAGACTGACACCCACCTGGCTACACCCACCTTTCGGGTAGTTGTAGAGAGCAATAAGGTCTCTTCTGAACCTCCTTTTCTCCAGGCTAAACAGCCCCAGCTCCCTCAGCCGCTCCTCACAGGACATACGCTCGTCAAATGCTGAAGATAGAACCGGCTGCAAGTTTAAACACAGTTCTTCAAACTAATTTTTATTCTTGAGGGTTTCTGTGTACTGTCAGGCATCTCAACCAGACCTCAAGTGCTGTAGAGCACTGATGTTAACACAGTGATGTATACTGTGAATAGTGTTTCCCATGTTGAACACAGCAAATATCACAGCTGAACAAAAACAGAAGTTTCTCCCTCTCCCTGTTAAACTATTTTCCCATGTAACCTTAAGTCCTTTACAAAAATGAAGTCATTTCATAGAATCATAAAATGGCCTAGATTGAAAGGGACCTTAAAGATCATCTAATTCCAATCTCCCTGCCATGGGCACAGATGCCTTCCACTAGACCAGGTGGCTCTCGACCCCATCCAACATGGACTTGAACACTTGCAGGAATGGGACATCCACAGCTTCTCTGGGCAACCTGTTCCAGTGCCTCACCACTCTCACAGTAAAGAATTTCCTCTCTATATCTAACTTAAATTTCACCGCTTTCAGTTTGGACCCAGAAGTTCCTGTGGAGTGAGTCTCTTCATACAAGCAAGCTGAGGAGAACTGCCCAAATGCTTAGCAAATGACCCATACCACCCTAATTAAATGCAGTCACACAAGGTACTGGCACTCATCATGTAGCTATGGTTCTAATTACACTGGCATATGTTCTTGCAACATAGACCTTGGTGAAATCAATACGGATAAATGATTTGGGAAACAGCAAGTTTTAGCATGATTAGGAAGAAAGAAAGGAGGGAAGATAGACAAGTGTATAGAAGAAAACATGGCTTTAAACCATCTACTAACCTAATAGAAAAACTATAGCAGAAAACTGACAGTAAATATTTCACTTCTTCCTTCATCAGTTACAGTCTATTTCATTTTTTTTTTTTTTTTATTTGCTTTTTTCCACAGACCTGTCAGGATTGAAGAGCGTCAGGCCCTTTTTCTAAAATATCTGTGTGTGTGTGTGTGTTGCTACAGGTTTTGAAAGCCAGATCAGTTCCTAAGGTACAATTTCAAGATCTCAGTCTTCATATAATGCTGCCACTCACATGTAAATTTTAGGCTCACCAGCAGCAGCATTACACAGCCAGAACCAGTTAGAATTCCCTATGTGATTATACTGGACACTCAAGGTGAAACAAAATCACTGACAGCAGAGATCAGAGGACTAACAGGTAAGAATGCAGTATTTCCTCAGGCCTAAATTTTTCATTTATCAGTTTTCCATTCTTCTGCCTTAAAAAAACCAAAACCCACGAATGACCCACAGATTCTGCTAGCATTCAGACTATTCTATTCAGGGATGCATCTGACAGAGATGCTGTAGCAACAGGGCTTGCCAGTAGTGAGAAACTCACAGCTTAGGCTTTTGATGACAAAGGGTCTTGTTCCACTGCTGTGTCAGATTGCCACACATGGCAGTATTTACAGTCTTCTGCAGCGCCGACTTCTCGCTGCTTAACTTTGCTTCCTCTTGTGAGCAGAGTCAGAAAGGCAGATAAGCTTGGGCAGTTCATTGTAGCAGCTGATGAGAATAAGTGGTTGAATGCCTCAGCAGTTAAATATCCTCTTCTCTAGAAATGAGATTTAGGCAAGAGGAAATGTTTTGCACTAGATCAAAAGAGGGAGGTAAGCACCTAAAAGCTGTTATTGCCATAGTTGAGGTTTAAGGGGAATCTGGAATCCCATCTTAAACTCTTTAAGTTCGGGTAATGCTGAAAAGCCTCATCAGTCACACTTGAGCAGGCAATCTTTTATAGTCAATAGGAAGTAATAGAACACTGGTCTGCTGTAAATCTAGCTGTTGTTCAGAGCCACAGGCATGCATCTTTTCTCAATTTTGATATGCATTTTAGCATCTTGTTTTCAAGGGTTTTAAACCATTTTTAAAACCAAGGAATCGCTGAAGCATTAAAGTTCAGTTCCTTCCTTTGCTTGGGGCATACAGATCACACCTCCTGTATCATGCTGAAATGTTCTAATAATAGGAGTTCTTCTGAAGAGTCCTTGGATGAGAGTTGTTGGACATTAATCAACAAGCTCTTGTCCTTCCAAAGTGGTTAATTATTGCTGTGCCCAGCAGCCTACATATATTCATGCTATTTAGACATTTGTATCAAATATATATATATATATATATGTTCATTTACAGAGTGAAATTATATGCAAATGTTGGTCAAAGAGTTTCTTCACTACTGAAATGTATAAAGTGAGTCACCAAAGAGTAAGAACTTTACTCCTTATTGGAGCAAGCAGCCAGATATAGAACAGGAAAGTTGAGCCAAAACCCCCAAATTTACAGAACTCTAAAGTACAACATGATACGTTTCGTGTGGCAAATGGCACAACTCCTAAATTATATCTGTTTAGCCTTTCACTCTTAAAACTGATCTGTCTCATTCATCTAAGGAATTTGAAGGAGAGATTGGCTCTAAAAGCTTACGGTCCACTGAGAGGCATTTTCTTTCTAATAGAGGCAACTTCAAGTGTAATACGGAGAAAACAGAATTCTAGTGGTCACAGCTGATAGAAGGGCCATAGCAAATCAGCTGGAGGAAAAGAAAGTTCACCACTTTTATATTAAGGTACACAAGTTCCTCTTGTGGATGCCTGTTTACTAATACAGTCTGGTTTAGGAGTCGTATGTAAATACCTATATTTGCCTTTTACCTTGACCCTGTTTGAATGAAGAGTAACCAGAGAAAACAGCTTTATCCAGGAGTGTGGCACTCAGAGGCCTTACCAGTCATATAATTCCTATTGCGTTCTCTTCTGTTCCCAGGGAGGAAATATGATTGTGCCTCTGTTGAAGCAGGAGCGGAATGAGGGCTTTGGAGAATAAGAGTCTTCAGTGGTCAGTGGTGATCAGGTAGGGACCTCAGAGTGCAGCGAGACTTAGGGAAGCAGGGTTAAGCCTAGGAAATCACCCCTGAGTTTTGGATGGTGGAGTAGCTAATGTTCTCCGTTCTTCTACAAAAATTTTGGCACACAAAAAGATTATTCAGGAATATTTCAACCATAAAAACATTTCTTGTTTTCTGGTAGTCAGAATATTTGTTGGTTAGCTTTATTTATTTTATCTAATGACAGGGGCATTTTTATGGGCATCTTCTGAGGGCAGTAGCTACTTCTGGGCAATATTTTCACAGCAGATTGGCGCTGATCACCTCCAGCAGGGGAACTGAATCTGATTTGTATGTTCTTGAAAACTGCTGTGCTTGCTGGCATATCATGTAGTTGAGTAAACATGACCTCCATTTGTCTGGGAGCAGCTGCTTCCACATTTTAGAAGAAGCCCAGTTGAACTGCACATCAGGAGAATGCGCTAAGGGTGTGTACTGAATTGAGCCCCTGAAGGATTCCAAATGGATAAAGGAAAGGCATGATGTACAGGCTGATGAACATATAGTACAGTAACATTGAATTCCCTAGGACATCAAAAAGATTTCTGTTTTTCAAATGCAGACTTGAAATTACTTACTTCCTTATTTTCAATAGCTCTGTTAAATATCACTTTTAAGTTTAATCAACTATTTTTTTAAAATGTGCTTTTAATGGATATATGCTTAGCAGTGTTAAAAAAAAATAAAGTAGTTGCTTTTCCCTTTTTCTTGTTCATCCCACTCAAACCTCCTCGTTTCATCAAGAAGATAATTTCAAAATCAAAGAATTATTAAACGTTTTCACAGTGTCTTTTAGAGGGCAGAAGTTCTTTGGCAAAGAGCATTCGTCCAAATAGCGAACTTCCTCTGTAAGCGGTGCAGACCAGCGGTTTTTCATTTAAGGCTTGCGAGGGCCTCGGCTGGTTCCTGCCATCTGGTGGGTACTCGGAGTCACTACCTCGATACTTCTAACTTCCACTTAGTAACCAATATTCTAGTCAGCTAAGCAAGTGTCACAGAATCACAGAAAGGCTGAGGCTGGCAGGGACCTCTGGAGTGCATCTGGTCCAACCCCTCTACCCACGCCGAGCCCCCAAAGCTGTTTGCGGAGGACCGTGTTCACGTGGCTTTTGAATGCCTCCAAGGATGGAGACTCTACCACCTCTCTGGGCTACCTGTGCCAGTGCTCAGTCACTACCACAGGAAAACAGTGCTTCCTGATGTTCAGAGGGAACCTCCCGTGCTTCAGTTTGTGCCCATTGCTTCTGGTCCTATCCCTGGGCACCGCTGAAAAGAGTCTAGCTCCATCCCCTTTGCACCCTCCCTGCAGGTATTTATACACATTAACAGATCTTCCCTGAGCCTTCTCTTCTCTAGGCCCTGCTCTCTCAGCTTTTCCTCCTGGGAGAGATGCACCAGTCCCATCATTATCTTTGTGACCCTTCGATGGACTCTCTCCAGTATGTCCACGAACTCCCTTTGTCCAGCCCAGGACTGGACACAGCACTCTAGCTGCGGCCTCACCAGTGCTGAGCAGGGGGGAAGGATCACCTCGCTCGACCTGCTGGCAGCTCTCTTCCTTACGCAGCCCAGGATGGCATCAACCTGCAGAGGCACAGAACTGGCTCATGTCCAACTTGGTGTCCACCAGGACTCGTGGGTCCTTTCCTGCCAAGCTGCTCTCGCCCCCAGCATATATTGGTGCATGGGGTGGTTGTTACCCAGGTGCAGGACTTTGCAGTTGCCCTTGTTGAACTACATGAGTACTCTTACAGAAGTTCTATTTGAGAAAGTATGACATCCATTGAAGCTTTTCATAGGACAGGAATTTTTTATATTTAGACACTTTGATAAAAAAAAATCTCTTTCTCTTTTATACGTATTTTACTGGCTGATTGATGGCATCTGTACTGGTGAGTGTTTGACCCTTGCAGATTTATAGAAATGAACTGGCTAATTATACCATACACATTTGTTCCATGTTAATATGTGAATCAAATTCACTGTTTTCTGTTTTGACAGTTGCACTGATTTAGGGCATGACCACAATTTTAGTGCAGTGTGGAGCTGAAATCAAGGGGCATATTTGATGTGATAACATGCAGTAAAAAGAAATGATCAGTGGGAACTTAGGGATGCTCAGCATTTAGGAGTTCATTCCTTGCTGGAGTCAACCATTAAACACAGATCAAACTTGCCACTGAAGACTTGGTGGATGCAACTGGTCATGGTTGGGATGATCCATCAACTCATAATTCTGCAGCTTGTTGACTATTTCTATCTCAAGATAAACTTGATTTTTCACAAAATGAGTTTTAACCTTTAATTGTACACAAATTCATGTAAGGCAGAGTAAGAATTTTGTCCATTTAGCACTCCTTTGTAATCACAGAATCAGTTTAGGTTGGAAAGGACCTCTGAGATCATTTAGTCCAACCTATGACCTAACACCACCTTATCAACTAAACCATAGCACTAAGTGCCATGTCCAGTCTCTCCTTAAATGTCTCCAGGGATGGTGACTCCACCATCTCCCTGGGCAGCCCATTCCAATGCCCAATCACTCTTTCTCTGAAAAACTTCTTCCTAATATCTAACCTAAAACTCCCCTGGTGCAGCTTAATTTTGAATTAAATTTTGAATTTAATGACAGTTTGCAGGGGAAGAAAAGTCCAACCTATTGGAAATGTACTACAGGTATTTTTTATGATGACCAGAAGCGACAAAAAGTGGTTAAAGATTTTTTTTTCTGTTGTTATGTGGTTGATAAGTGTGCTGGATAAAAGCTATTTTACATATTTAAAAAGTTTCTCACGCACTGACTTGTTAGACTTTTCTCCAACTGAAACAATTACCTTGGGTCTGTCCGTGCAAGGCCTTCTTCCTTTTCTTTTAAACTTCTGCCCTCTGACAAGGTTCTCAGGTGTGCTCAGACTGTCAGCACACGCTGCTACTGCACAGATCCTCTTCCTGTTAAGAAACCAAAGCAATGTACTTGGGTCTTGTGAGTTGTAGGAACATGAGTGTTAGGGGGGAGGTCTAGACATGGGGGAGTTTGCCTTCAAATGTTTAAAAGAAGAATCAGATCAGCCTTCACAGAATTTGTTTTTGATGGGGGAGTTAAATCCCTTGGAGGAACTACAGGAATTTTCCCGTGCAGTGATTCAGGGCTGTTTTGCTGCTTTCTTTTTATCATCAAGCATTCAGTACTTGTTTTTTTCTTACCTCCAAAGCATTAAGTGGTGTCCTGTTGCTGCATAATGACTTGTTCCCTACTTGATGCTGTCTGAAAGAAGGAGTCAGTATTTCAGGGCAGAATGTTCCATAATGAGACTGCTTTGTGAAACAAATTATAATTTAAGGATTAAACAATCCTTCAGCGATCCTTTTATCATGACAAGTATGTGACGACCATTTTTCAGAGATGAGGTACATCCAAGTGACACATCGAGTGGACTGCTTGTGCTTTGGTAACACAGGCGGGACACATCCAAAGCCATCTAGAGAAACAACGGGGAAAGCTAAAAATAGAAGGCAAACCTTATCAACTTGCATCAGATCACGATCATCTCCCTAGACATAATCGCTGGAAGATACAGGTGCACCTAGAAGCGAGAATCATGAAGAGCTCAATTTTCTGGCTGTCATCAAAGTTACATGCATGACACTTGAGGTTTATCTGCTGGCATACAGGTGGATTACGTCAGCAAAAGAGATAATGTTTATTAAAATGGGAGGAGTTACCTTTTTCACTCAAGCTTTTTAAACAGTGTTTAAGGAGGAGAAAGGATATAGGACAAACACTGCAATGGAGCAAGCTCTGAACAACTTTGTTCTTAAACAAGTACATTTTCCTTTTATTTCATAAGAAGTTTACTGTTGAAAAAATGGTATATATTAAAGCAAACACATTATACACATAGATTAAACATCAGATAGCAAAACTGTATGGAATGAGCACTACTGGTTGCATTGTATAGGGTTTACAATCAAAGATATACTTAAAAACCCTCAAGAGTTAATGTACTTTCAAGGTAAATTAGGCACAAAATTTAGCTTGTAACTAGCTCTGCAAACATCTCACGGTGATTTCACTGATACAAAGTATTACAAGTGATCAGAAACATAAGCTGACTTTTTAAAGTTTTAAAATTTTATTTGTACTATGTGCTGAAATAGTACAAATGTATACAACATTCCACCTTTGTTAAAAAAGCATGTACAGTAGGGCCTATAAAGGAGAGTGAAAGGTCTAAACAGGAAATGACCCCTTTATTTGGAGTCAGAATTAGTATGGCGTAATCTATGGCTTTGCTTTGTGGACGTATTTGAAACTGAGTAAGTCCTAAAAATATGGGGGGAATAAAAGGAAGATATTTTCCATGAATTTGAGCTACAATAGAAATATTTTAAAGGAACTTTATTAGAGGAAAACTAGCTGGTATCGGACATATTTGCCTCCCTCAGTTTTCTGTATAGGATGCAAGGTACAATGTGAAATTTTAAAAAGTGAGAGATTGTGTCACCAAGAAAAAAAAAAAAAGAAAGAAAAAAAGAAATCCAAGGAGAAAAATACCTTAAAGCCAAGGAACAAAATACCTTCAAGTAATTTGCTGCAAGGTCTTAGTCTGTGAATTATAATAAAATCTTTCCTCACAGAAGACTGTAGGATCTCCTAAATACATGTACTAGAAAAGTGTTTGATTAAAATATCAGGTTTTTTTTAATCTTCAGTTAGCAAAATGTATTGCTGTGCTGAAAGTTGTCCTTTTTTGCTCATTTAAGACAAACCCCATTATGATTGCCACAGAACTGTGAGGAACTGCATAGTCTCTCAGGGTACATTTTTACTGCATCATACAGGAATTGCTTAATAGGTAAAAATAAACATCTTAAAGTCTTAATGCTGTTTTTGATTAGCAGAAACACAAAAAGGAATGCACTGAAGCAAGATGATAAAAAAAAAGGTGTCTCATGCAGTATTTTGGTTTCACGTATCTCAAACCGATGATGTGACTGAGGGGTGGGGGGGCTTTAATCTATTACATTCACGTTTAGAATTAAAACTGTACGTGAAGGCAAACCGTGTGGAAACGTGAAAAGCACCGGGGTGCTTGACAGAAGGGTGCCAGATGTGTTATTGTTTCTAGCATGCAGAGCTAATGCTTGAAGGCCTATCTCAGCAGTGTGAACTCCTGCTACTTCTAGCTCTTTACGTTACTGCTTTGTACGTGCTGGCTGCGGTCTGGCCGCGGTCAGCAAGTGCTGTATGGCGCTAGGAAATTAACCCACGATCTCTGCAGGTTCAGTGACCAACTTAGATCCATCCCATGCTGTCTTGAACTGTTCAGGAACCGGAAATTCTTTCTGTTAGGAAACAAAAGCAACAGCGATGATTAAATAAACAGTGGATACCTCGTGAAAACTGGTGGAATACTATTAGTGCCACATGACTGAGAAAGCATTGATAGCTCAGACATGCCAGGATTAGAGGAAAGCCTTCTTCATTACCCTAGGAAGCTATTTTACAATGCCACACAGGAAAAAGCCTGATTGCTACCCAGTTTCAAATAGCCTTGGTATGGTACTACTTTGCAATAATCCCTCTCACACCATTATCTGCATCAACTAAGTAAATAAGCCTCATGTCAGAAATGACTTTAGATTCCATCAGTGTCTGGGTTGGAAGAGAGTAGAAAGGATTTAGATGTGGAGATTTAGACAGAAGTCTAATTCTAAGGACAAAAGCAATGCTATAACATGGAAGAATAAAATAAAATAAAAAACAAGCTATCATTTTAAGTGTGATGCACTTCAAAAGACTCAGCATCCTTTGTGGGGTACACAAAATGAAGCAGAACATTAAATAAAGTCTTCCATTCTACTAAATCAGTGAAACGATGGGAGATGTAACTGGCTATTTCTTTGTACCCAGTAAACGCAAATATATATGAAGAGAAGGTTTTTTTTTATTCAAACCTCAAAGAACTGTTTTGATAGCCAGAAATTTCAGATGTTATGGTGATTTTGAGGTGAGGCTGACCAAAAGGAATTTAAAAAAAAAAGAAATGGGTGAATACGTGCCCACTGAAAATTGTTCCCTTTTTAGTTATCTGAAGCTGGGCGTCCAGCAGTCACTTCTGGAAACGTGGAGCACGAGAATTCTCATTACACATTTTATTTTAATGAAGCTTAAACCACTCTATCAAATGGAATTCCAGCCCAAAAGACTAACAAGAAATTTAAGTTCTATGCACAGCAATTTCAACACTGGTCTGTTGAGGAAACTATGAAACTATTACAAGCATGCTTTGCCTGCATGATCCCTTGCTTGTGTTTGAAGTGACAGAGCACAACTTTGCAGGAAATGCCACTGGGCAATCTTACCAGAACAGGAAAGGAACTGGGAAAATGCACCTATCTGAGTGGCTTTTAAGGACATATGTTGAAAACAGTAGAAAATACTTCAGCTCCAACCCATGCAACCATAGTTTTAGAACAACCACATATATTATATTGTATTTTTCCATCTGTAGTAATATTATATTATCTTAGTTTTAGCGTCATCGTCTTCAGACTGAAGTGCTCTTCAGTGAAGTGAATTTCTTTCGAGAGGTTATGTTTATATATCAAAAAAGAAGATCAAATGGACAGGAGATGAAGCCATTATCTATCAGAATGGAAAAACAGAACATCATGTCTGATCTTCAAAATTACTTTGTGCCCCAGAAAATAAAGAGTTCTTCCTCCTGAGATACAGACACAAAGAAAACTCAGTTGTTTTGGATCATTTTTTGGTGACATGTATGCTATCTCAGTTTCTTTCCTAGCAGCTTAAGTGCTACTAGCTACCAATACTATTGTGGAATGGGGAGGAAAGCTTTAAAAATATCTCACTCACATAATCACCATCTTGGGGGATGAGAATGTTCATCTCGGATGACTTGGCACTCACAATCTCACAATCTAATGATTCCTCACTGAGGTAGATGTGGCAGCCTTCTGTTTTGTTAATAGAAATGGTTGGCACTTTCCCCATCACCTGCAAAATAAAATCTACTTAGCATCAAATCTTAAAGTGCACACAGAGATACTGTTAATAAAATCCTCATTGCCTGCCAGGTGTAATTTTGGCCACCAACATCTGATTCATGTGTCAGCTGCCTGTGTGATGCTTTGATTTGATTTGTTAAAGTCTGTGAAAATTCTTGGTGGTGGTAATGAAGACCTATACACAACAGCAAGGTTTTAATATACAGTTTGATGAAAGTGCTTCCCCTGATTCTCTCTAATTTCAGTGACAGTTTTGTGATGATATTTAGGCAGTGTTCACCTTGTTCATCAGTGAGAGCTAGCTAAGAAATCAAACATGTAAACTCCAACCCAGTAAGGGCAAATGAAAGACCCCAGCATACAGCAGAACTTAACAAGGGATTTGTAATATGTTCTGAAGACTTCAAAGCTTTTCCAGCATACTGTAGGAAAGGGTTTTTATCCCCTTCAAGCAAGCTATAGCTCCAAAAAAGCACTAAAGATCAATTTAATTAAATCTCCAAAGATATTTCTCATGCCACTTTAGAAGCAAGCACAAGATTTACTTGAGGGGAGAAAGGGAAATCTCTTGTTTACAATTCTACAGATTAAAAGATTTCTTCACGGCTAACTGGCTGACTCACTGGTTGTCAATAAAACTTCCTCCTTCTCCTGCCCTCTCTAGCAAGGACAGCAATGTACTCTGGACAATGCCTGAAAACGGCAGAGATTATTCTGAGCCATAAAACAGTAACAGCATGTGACAGATACGTACTTGTTAATGACAGTGTATCTCATCATTCAGGTTAAGAATATCTTTTCAGCTTAAATGTGACAGTAAACAAAGAACAAGTCCTCTTGCATCCCACCCTGATACTGGAGTCTGATCTATGCAGTGGATCAATGCATCTTAAACTTTCTTTTCCTAAATGGGTTCTTATGCGATGGAAGACAAAAGGAAGGTGTGTTTAATAAATTTTGCAAACATCTGGCAAGAAAAAAAATACCACTGAGATAAAAGAGAGCCAAGCAGTACGACACTGAAGCAACTATTTATAGCCAAATCTGTAGGATGGATATACTGAAATTTGTTGCATTAGCATATCATGTGTTTGGGAATTACAATATCAGGTCTTCAAAGTACTGAGAAAATGGAGGTGCTTAGCACTTGGCATACACAAACCCTGTGGAAGCTCCCTGATTCGAGCAGCATACAGATCTAACCAGACTGTGCCTTCTTAAGTGGATCCCCACTCTGCTCCACTGCATGCACCGAAGCCTTATGCAATATTCATAGAGCATGATCAATTTTGACCCTAAGAATATTGATCCTTAGAAAACGTATTTCCTCTTTATTTGAGTATTAACAAGCTGTGGCTTTGCTATTCATGACATAGAAATTTTTCACCTTTCATTAACAGTTTTAGAGGTAACAATAAAAACAATCTAATTATTAAAAACCGCTCAGATAAATGCCCGGGGTCTTTAACTAACTGCCTCTGCCACAAGAAGACACGTAGTGATCATGAATAAAACTGCTTGTTACAGTTCAGAAGATGATGCACAGTTGGTAGCAATGTCAGTCCCTTGCACAAGGTTCAAAATATAAAAAAACCCATCTTGCTATTATTCCCTGTGGTGGCTGTGCCCGGCAGTTCTGAAGCATGGGGTGGGACTGCCTACATTTAGTGTCGTACAGCAGGCACTGCCTCTTAAGCAAAAGACCTCATTTTGAAGACTGGCAGTTTGATATAATAATCAACATTTAATTTCTTTTCCACGTAAAATAATACATCCTGAAGTCCCTTCCTGAGACTAGGTCGTGTGTGTCAGACACAACCCAGTATTAGAGCCAGCAGTCAGACTCTCCGGAATGGGATGAAGGAAGTGGTGTAAATGTCAGGCAGATTGTCTGTATTTTGAACTGGAGGAGAGTCCCCAGTAGAGAGGGCAGTGCATAGATTTAAAGTACATCTATTTTCTTTTCATGGGAACCACAAGGAAGATGATCTCTGATGAACCTTTCGGCAGGCAAGTAAGTACATGGTCACACAATGTGTCACGTTGCTGGCTGGTGAGATTTTTCAAAATCCCAGCACCTACTTTCACTTTGTATCATTTAGTTGTCCTTTGACAATTTATTTAAACATTTCCATTGAGAGGATAAGAAAATAAAAAAATCTTCTGCACTCAGAAATCAATTAGCTAACTGCCAGAATTTGTTCTCTAAACATCACTGAACTTTTAAGTACTAGGAGCTATTTAGCGTGAAAGCAAGCAGACTGGGGACAAAAGTAACAATTCTTACATTGTGTAGATCTCTCAGCTTCACCAGAACCAGAAGGCAGTGGGCTATGGGGTGTTTGTTCAGTGATAGTCAATAGTTTTCATAGGCATTTTCTAAGTACATCAGCAGAATTTAGTGCATATAAAGATACATTTGGATGCATCTATTTCTTATTTTTGTTGCGCTCTGTGAGTTTTTAAAATCTCTAGTAGCTATATGGGGGTTTTTCCTGCTTGTTCTCTGTTTATTTTGTTTCTCAAATAGATATTTACCTGAATCTGAATGTCCCTGGAGTTGATCACTTCCACGATTCCCACAACATTGTCAAACACAAGGCCAAACTTTTTACAGTTGTCTAAAATAAAAGCAATCATAAATAAGAAAGGCAAGACAAAAGCAAATACATGCACACCTGCTACATTAAGTATGAAAATTCCCAGTCTGGCACTGCATAGCTCAGTGACTTTACTCGTGTAATCAATCCATTAAAATGAATGGAATGATTCAGATGCATTATTAATCAGACAAGTCATTATTTTCAAGATTGGCATTTAAAGCCCAGCTGTGCTATCCACTCACCAATAGTAATCGAGTTGATTTTTCCTTTTATCTGAAGTGTAGATTTGTTACACTTGAAAATGTAGGCCACTTGCTTGAGTTCAGTGTTGTTAATGACCAGGTCATTCTTATCCTCTTGATATTCCTATTTCAAAAGAAAGTTTATTTAATTGGTTGTTTTTAACTAGCTAACAGTCAGACAGAGTTGAGTACAACTTATCCTCGAGTCATTGCATCTTCAGTTACAACAGAGCAATATCCTTCCTGGGGCTTAAAATCCTAATCTGCTTGGTGATCAGATAACTCACCTAATTCACCCTTAGATGACACATGTATATTTTAGAGCTGCAGAGCTGGAGAACCCAGTACAGACCATGACAAAACCCATTAATTTCGTAGCGAAGACATTGTGCTCACGACAATTTAAAAGGCACTCACAAAATTGTTGTTTGGTTGCCATCTGATTTAGACTGTCACCTTGAAGAACAGAGCAAGTTTTTCTTCCCCAAATGTCATATGATGTTCAATACAGTGTACTATGAACAAGTACAGGCATTGCCACATACAGTAAAGGAGAATAGGTGAAGAATATTTCATTACGAAATATGAAAGGACAGTTTCACTCTGTGGATGTCCAGGAAAGGCTAGGGGTCTGCAAGGAAAGTTCCAGGTACTAGAACAGTAAGGCAACATGACACAGGCAAGCAGTGACTTCATCTTATGCAAACTCAACTCCACAGTAATGACTGTCTATATAACCTTCTGTATGACTAAACTGCGTATTCTTTCCTCCCTCTCTTAACCAACACAGTCACATCAATTTTCATTCATAGATTCTTTGGTATATGCCTACATAAATTAACGCCCAAACTTTAGGCAAATCTCTCTTTTCCATCTGTAGATTGAGCAAAAGGAAAACACTCCTCTACTTTTAAGCATGGGAAGCATGCTTGCATGGAAAGGGCAATGAAAAATAAATATGTATGTCCATTGGATAAGGTAACTGGAAAAAGTGGTGTGTGGTAACTCTGTTCTGTTCTCCCTTGTTTGCACAAATGGCCCGCAAGAAGGGATTTTAGTTGGAGTTCTCAACTGGACTTCTTTCTGGGGCATTGCCTGATTTTGCAAGGAATTTATATACTGTTTCTGACATTCTCCAGTGGGATGAAATAATAAGTGATTCTCAGAGACAAATTAATTAATTAAAGATGCTACAGAATAGTAGAAGTTAATCTGTAGCAAGGCAGAGAAGCTCTACATGGTTTGCAATGTGCCAGGGTGCAATTCAGAGGTGTGACTGGAACTCACCACTCTCCACTTCTTTCCCTCTAGCTCCAAGACAGGGGCATGAGTCTGCTGTGGGGAATTTTTGGGAGAGGTGGGACTTGGAGTATGGCTTTTTGTTGGAGAACGAACAGGTGGACCTTGGGCACGTAGGCTGGGGTTCTTGTGAGTCTTCTGGTCATCAGAGACATGTCGAAGCCCTAAAAAAAAACAAACAAAAAGAAAGGGTTCTTGTGAAAGAGAGTCTATTTTCCAGTCCTATGAGTGTTCACATTTAAGCATGAAAGGTTTATTTGTAACTGTGTTAAATGATTCTGTGAATTTACATGTTTTATTTCCTCAAGATTTACCTGGGTAATGACCTAAAGTGTAACTGGCAACACATTTTTAGCAGTTCATATAAAACCTACTGTGGATGGATTATCTTAGTATCTTGCAACAGGAAATCCCACAGCATCTTCTAGTCCCTCTCTGTCTGTAGCAAGCCCTGAGAGCTTGTTCTGTCATGTTTTTCCATCTGCAAAATGAAGTTTCTTTTTCTCATTTATGACAGTATTTGACCTATCCCTGCATATATATTGTGTGATATGTATTTAAACTCACAGACATTCACTTTAATTACAACTGTCCAGTATTAATATAAGAGGCTTTATTATTGCACTCCACACTGATCTGTGAGCTGTACCTTTTTGCCTTACACATAACACATTTCGACACAGGTTGGTACACTCAATGTGAATCAGAAAGAGGGATAAATCTTTATTCCAATTGCAACTTGGAGGTTAACAGCTACTGGGGACTGAAGATACACACCTTGGCTGCCTTAAAATTAAAAGGATGCTTCTAAATAAATTATGTGAATTTCAGGTGTGATGAACTTATTTGGATGCTGTTGCTTCTAAAGGAGGTTTTGGTGTGCAGTCTTCTCCATCAGACCACTGCAAGCCTCAGAACGATCTGAGTTGCTTGAACGTAACTTAAAAATGCAGTTAGAGTTAGGTTAATACATATAGTGGCTCTTGCCGTAGTTTGACTCATGGATCACAATTCAGTTTCTTTTCTCCTGACCTTTGGTGATTGCCTCTCCCTGGTTGAGCTCTGCAAACAGGGCCGAGCGAGCCGCAGTTCCTTCATCCTTTGCGGTTTCTGTGTCAAAGATGGGGGGCGGTCCCGGGGGCGGCGGCGGCGGCGGGGGTGGGGAAAGGCATGACCCGCTTGTTAGAACAGATCGCATAGACATGGATGATGCGACAGGACCCTGTGTGAGATAGATGGAAATTATTTACCTACTGAGTTTCAAGGAACAGTGTATCACGATAACTTTTATTTATTGGCATCCTTGGATGCTGAGAGTTCGGGCGGCTCTAGGCAGCCACAGGCTCAGAAGAATTTCTAGCCCCGTAATCGAATGTAATCCTATGAATCCTTCCCTGTACCAGAGCTGGCAAGGCTGGAAAGACCAATGGTCCACACTGCTCCCTTAATGCAGAACTACTCCACCTGAAATATTGGTCCCAAGACTGATGTTAAAAATCTTTAATAGTAAAGATCCCATAGTTTATTCCAGTGTTTACTTACATAAAAGGGAAAACGTCTCTCCTTTTTTCAGATACCAAATTCAGTTACACATACCTTGGTGTGCATTCAGACGTGCAGAAAATGTTTTGATCTAACACAAGCAACTGGGAGGGTCATGAAATGTCAGTTATACATATGGAACATGCTGAATTGTATGCAAGATGTAAAATGTTATTCTTTGGACTGTTGAAGTCATCTGCAAAGATTCAAATACCACAGAATGTGGTGACTCAAGTCTCTTGATTCTGAAATTCAATATTCGAGTTTTTAGTTCAATTTATCAAATTCTTTTTTCTATTTTTTTTTTCAGTTGCAGGAGATCACAGCGCACAAGTTATGAGTGGAGGGGGGCTTGGCAAAGTAACTAATACAATCTTTCAGCTTGCATAATCAGAAGTACATATTTTGGTCTGAATTATAATGCCTACATAGAATATGACCAAAAAGACAGAAAATACTAGCAATGATCTGAATAAAAATTTTTAATAATATCCCAACATCCTAGTAGCAGATGTTAGACAGAATCTAAGAATCGCTTTTTCTGTCTTGCCACTGAGTGTCACTCTGATCCCAGCTCTCTGCAGCACAGAAGGGACTTCTAAAAGAACCATTGAGAAAATTAGATTGGTTCTGATGAATTTACCTGGCTATACAGACATTGTACATCGCACCAGAAGATATTTATAAGGTGGGCAGATACAATGAGAAAAGTACAATGACTTACAAAGTCAAAGCTTCTCTAACTAGCTACCTTTGTTAGGAGATATAGGTTGTTAAAAGCATTCCTGGTAATCCATACTAGAAATAGATATCCTCTGAGGATATTTTTAACCATTTGATACTACTACTCCTGCTTTCCACTAAACTGAAACAGCAAAGTATCTGTCTGGTTTATGCATCTCTCAAGAGTGAAAACTGTAGCTATATTTTAAAAAGTAAACTTGTTCTGGCCTGTAATCCCAACCTGATAATGGGAAAAGGGTTGAGGTGCATATGCTCTCTTTTTATTTACTCTTTAGACATACTTAAAAAAAAAAAAAGGATCCAAGATCTCCTGAGGGAATAAGCTCTCTTCTATGCTATTAAATCTTTTTGATCAAATGTAAACAAATGAGAAGAATCTCCTTCTGGCATTGATTCTAATTTACTGTCAAGATATACCGGAATTGATGTGGACTGCTTTTAGAGACATTCCATTTTTGCTTGGAAGCATTTAACTCAGAGCATTTCTGCTTACATACTTCCTAATTACAGGTTATTGTTTTAGCTGGGGACAACTTCTTCACTGGGCCCCCAATTTATAGTGTCTGTCTCCCTGCCTCTGCTAATGCCAGTAATGTTATCTGCAGCAGAGTCAGCAGAACAGTGAATTATTTTAATTAAAAAAAAAAAAAAAAGTAAGTGGATTTAGTGGCACAATCAGTTGTTGCTGCCTGAGGTGCAATACAGATCTTCCCTTTCTGTTGCCTGCAACCATAGCAACTGAATCCACTATGTCCTGGTTATCCAGAATTATGAACATTGCATTTGTGGGGCTTTTAAAAATACTTAGATACCCAGAAACGGCGCTCACTGTGCACAGTGTGAACATGCAGTTATGAATTTTGTATGCTTTATGGAAGGAGATTAATAGCAGTGGTTAATAACTTTTAGTCTGAGATAAAAATCTGCTTTCCTAAACCCCAGACTGACATCTCCTTTCTCAAACATACCTTACTGCTTCCACTTGCACAGATACAGCGCTGTGGTTTTCCAGAAACTTGTGTCTGTAAGACTCGCATGTCGATTTGGAATTAACACCAATAAAATTGTGCAAAGGCTGCGAAGGTGCATCAGAGAAAAAAAAAAAATCTGGAAGTTATCTGGGTGTTCTGCGCACAACACAGAGCGGTGGGTCACTCTGACAGTCTCTCTGCTTTGAGTGTCAAACTGAAGCCCATCACTGATCATGCAGGAGACTCCAGGCTCAAATGATGCTGCTGAGTTGTGCATCAAAGGCAGTTTCCCAAATGGCAACTAAAGTGTGGGAATATCCATGTAACTGAGATGGAAGCAAAACTCAGAGGGATTTATCTGTGGAAGTGGATAATCTCTCTCCCTGAACTCTGAAAGAAGTATCTTGTGAAAGTACAGACAAAAGGAAGGATTTTAAATGCAACTATTAAATTTGGATGTGGTTTTGCATGACTAGAGAATGTCTTATTTACTTTCCCTTATAGAGCAGTACTGATGAAAAAACAAGTCTAGTCAAAAATCTCAATGCTTGACCTGAAAAGCGAAGACCTTCTAGTCCTTTAAGAGGGTTTCTAGAGTCAGAAAAAAAAATGTACTCATTGAACTCATGCTGCCCATCTGCCCCCTCTTTTCTTTACCAGCCTGATCCCTCCACCGAAGTCAGTGGTTGTGTCCACTGAGCTCAAAAAATTTTAAGTTAGATCTATTAAGAACACAGAAGCTGTCACAAGGTCTTGAAAGACATCTGAGTTTCAGACACTCTTCCCACTTTTCCTCTTAATTTTGTGCAGCCACAGAAATAAAGAGATGGACCAAAACCTGGTTGTTAACATTTCTCCTGCATGATAAATTCCTGTCTAGATTATGACCCGAGTTACAGCTGCACAAGCTAACAGATATTATATCAGGGTATTTTTAATTATGTCTGAACATCTATGGCCATTCTGGAAACTGCAAACAATTTAAATCATAAATTAGGCCAGGCAAAATGGAACAGGACAAATCAAAGGAAAAAAAGGCCACTAAAATACAGGGTAGAACTAACTGCTCCACTGTAGATCTTCCATCTTACAGCACGGCCACATCCAGTAGGACCATCCCCCATCGAAACAGAACAGCATGAAAAAGGCAAGCCTCACTAATGAGGAGCCACACAGAGACCTGCTGTAAAGAGGGGTTCAGCCTTACTCTGGCTTTTGTCCTCTTTTCTTTGCCGTTTTGATTTACGTAACCTAAAATCAAACAAACATTCAAGTGAGGTGAAATTCTTTGTGGGAAAAGGGGGCAGAAAGCACAAAAGTGAACTGGAAAGGCAGAAAACACATTTCACTTCTTGCATTCCCTGCATGCCAGGAAGATGGGACCCGTGCTGCAGTTAAACACGCTGATGTAAAGTGCAGATTTAAAATCAGCCTAGTGAAGTGGTTCCAGGAACTTTCTTTTTTGATTAGTTTTGACCTCTATTAATACACAAACCTTCAAGTTACCAACCTAAGTCACTGGCAATTACTTTGCTTTCCTTAGTCACCCTTCTAAGACTGCTTAGACCTTCAGATTCTAGAATATTTCTGAACCAGGCTCTTAAACTGTTCTGGTATCTGGTAATACATGTGTATAGTCCTATCCAATTTCAGCTAAAGTGCCCTTCACAAAGTCCATTCATTTCTGTTCTGTACAGGGTAGTGTTCGTGAGAGCTGCCTGGAATAAAATAGCATGTTACGTGCCCACAAAAGTTCATCTAGCCTACAGCAGCAGGTGCTCACCAGCTTTGCTATTTGCAAACAACTCTTCAGATTAACTTCAAGCAGATGTTAACAACAGTGTGTCTTTACACAAGGAGTATTAAGAGCCATTTGGACCAGCAAAGGCGGTTATTTGCAAGCCGCCTTTCTTCCTCTTTTATTTCAGCTGTTTGCCTCGGTAACAGCTGCTGTTCTCAGTGCTGTGGTGTCTGTAGACACCACGTGGAGTTATGCTGATAGCCCACTGTTCCCGTTAACACGTTGGTGTGGTCATTTTTCCATCATTTACGAACAAGCCCCTTGTAAGACTATCAGGGGAGCAAGATAGTGTCTGCCTTGCTTTCTGAAAACGTAACACAAAAATAAGCCATAACTTTTAACCTGCTAGCTTTGCATCACAGTGAACTTGGTGTGCTTTAAAACTTGACTCTCAGAACTTTCTGAAAGGGGGGAAAAATCTAATTCTCGCAGTAAGATCCTTTCAAGAAAAGGACATGTGAGCCCTGTGACCATACAGTGAGAGGTCCGTAGGGCATGAAACATCCCAGAAATTTCCTCCCAGGGAAAAAAAAAAAAAAAGTGTCTTCAGCTCCAACTAAATCATGCTCTGAATCGGGTGACAGGAATGGGTCAGGGATTGCTCCTTGCTGGATAGTTTTGAGCCATCTGCAGAGAGACCTGAGGGCCTTCCACTGACTGTGGCACAATAGCTTCCTCTAGTGATGGTGTCTGATGCTGCTCATGGAGCTGGGTCTGATAAATGCAATGTTATCACTGAGCAAGGGTTTGCAGGACTGTGGTACAGCCTCAAAGTAGGCTGTATCTCTACCTTTATCTTGTGCTACTGGCAGATGGGTGATGTACTCTCCTTTTATCTCTGTGCTGGCTACCAATCTTGCTCACTGGAAGAAAGAAAGACTGTTTATGTTGAGGCAGCTGGCTGGTTGAAATTCATCTATCTCAAATCTCATTTAATTCCCTTGAAATTACAGTAGAGCTGAGCAAAGCCCTTTGCTTCTGAGAGGCTAGGCCTTGTCAGACACATTTCTCCTAAAGGCTTCCTTCCCCCAGAGCACAGGGCAACAGCCAGTCTTGTTAGAGAAATAAAATGCTGTTCATACATAGCACAAGTGCTCTGGATGCCATACTGTCACTAATTTTTGGTGGCAGCTTGACGTGTCTTTAGGTCTAAACCCAGCTACCGGGAGACCAAGAATTTCTTTTTGTGTCTTATCGCAGATGTTACTATTTCCTGAGCTGTTCTTGCTGAACAGCTCCCCGGGTTAGCCTTCCATGTCACTGTTACTATATTTGTAGCACTGTAGCAGCACGGAGCCCCAGTAAGAGGCTGCTATCTCTGGGGATATGAGGGGCTCCCGTGCCAGTCCCTGTACAAACACCCGCGATGTTCCTCTGTGTTTATCCAGCTTTCGGCTGACACAGTGCAGTGCGGGAACCAGAGGGAATAAAGTTCTTGTGGTGGGAACCTGCTGGGGAGCATTTTGAATGAACGTGCATTTCTTGCAGCTGCAGTGGCTGATTTTTACTCAGAACGAGAAGATTATAAACATCTACATAATGCATATAAATAAATGATAGATGCACACATGTATGTGTATAGTATGTTGTGCCTATTTTATTAGCCATCCCTATTAATAGGTAAGTATCTGTTTGCAGCTGAGGCAACAGGTGGCTTAGATAGAGGTCATGAAATCCCTTCCTTAATTTATTGAAAAGCCTTCTTTTCATGGCAGCAGATAAAACAGGAGCCCTAATGGGGAATACACTCTTCTAAAAAAAAAAAAAAAAAAAGATATCCCTATTTTCTCCCCCTTTATAGTAATCCTAGTTTCACTCCTAAAATGATTACAGCATTCTGTATTGTTCTTTCCATACATATGCACAGCCAAAGACAAGAATTGTGAAGCTCAGAATATCACATATCAACCTCTGGGAACAGGTGGACTGTGACTCAGGGGCACAGAGCTCTTGTTAAGGTGTTTTTTTTTGTGTAAAAGTAGCTTAGCACAACAGTTCTATTACCTACTGTATTTAAGCCACCTGTCTGCAAGGGGTTATGCTGCCCTGAGATCTGCAATTCACTGGATGAAACAGCTGACTTACAGGCCCTGTAATCTTTGTGAGTTAAAACACAAAACAACAAAAACAGGTCCTTTTCTTGTTACCAGGTCTCAGCAGAATTATTTATCTGCAGAGTTTGAAGCCCCCTGTAATACACTTGTGCCGTTTATCACCTGCTCAGGATTTAAAATGATGTTTACATCTTCAGAGGTACCCAACCTGAAATGCTTTACACAGCCATAGTCTTCTAAATCATTTGAGAACTCTATATTATTGTAATTGCCATCAAGTAATGTGCTCCAATGGGCAGATTCAACCATCTTTTGCTCACATAAAAAATCGGTTAAAAAGAAGACCAATCCCTTTAGCAAGATAGTACAAGTTTTAGTCCCTTTTTTGTCCACTTTGCATACTTTCAGTTTTCTTTTTCCTTTCCCATTGGAATAGGTTGCATTATGTTACAGGTCATGTGGCGTTTGACAGCTGTTGTCAAACAAGCCTCTCCCAGGTTTTCCCTGAACATGTCTCCATGGGGTTTGGTCACTAATGTTAAGTGAACACCACTGACATAATGAAAAATATTTTCAGCCATTATTGGAATAAGAGAGTAAAACTACTTTCTTTCAAAGGGACAGGGATGTGATTTAGGAAGTCTCCACCAAAGAGGCAACTATTGTGGAGTTGCCAGAACGGCTGGTTTTTTAACTGACAACATACCAAAAATCAGAACACGGCCCATTTGCTGGGAAAGGAACACTTGCAATTAAAGGATGAATTTTTTTCAATGAAAAAGTATAAGGAAATAAGGAAAAGGAAGGGTAGAAAAAGGAATGGAAAGTATACAGAAAAGGAGAGAAAAGCCTACGACTGAGAAAAATTGAGCACTCCAAAAATATCCCCATCTCATCCAAGATACAGGCATATAAATTGGGACATCTGTGCTGCCCTTACTTCTATCTGAACAAGGCCCCTGGGATTGCAGTTGTGGCTGTGGCTGGAATTTGGCACTACAGTTTTGACCTTTAGCTTCAGTGAGGTGGCTCAGACGATGGCTGCTCGATAAGTAGGTCAAACTAAACACAGCACAGAAGAGATACTGGGCAGACATTAGGAGGCTCTCGCCTGCAGAAGTTGGTCTTGTGCAGCTTGTTCACCTCAGTACGTAGAGAGGATATATTACAGGAACATGTTTTGATAGAACAGGAGAGAGGCAGGGCCATTTTATAAGAAAATGTCTGGAGGTGATTATTGTAGACAAGAATGAAATGGCCAAAGTCTGCACTGAGACTACTGTAACTGCACTCTGTCAGGCTAATGTAGGAATTATGATAGTACTTCTTGGTGTGCAGAATTTCAGCTTTTAAAGAATGTCCTTAGAGTACTATGTAATGATTAATAAATATTTTTTAAAATGATATTTCAGGAAAAAAAAAAAAGACTTGAAGATACTGTATTGGCTCCAGTGGAAATGGGATTTAAATAAATCTCAGCTGCTTGTTAAGATGTGCAGACTTCCTCCTTAGCTTTGATTTGTAAAGAGAGTGGGAAGGATTTCACTCGTCACTTGAGTGAAATTCTGTATTAGAAACTAAACACTGTAATGAAATTCACTGCTAGTTTGTAAATATTTTCTGTTTGTAAATAAACTACTAGTTCAATTTGCCCTAAATGACTATTGCATGCAAAGAAGGAAAAGTTAACTGCAGATCCACCTGCAACTGAAAGATCTAAGACAATTATCCTTGAGCAAGATTCATTTCTTAATGCACATTTGATGTATGGAAAACTGCAGCAATCTCTCATTATTGCTGGTTTTCTTGCTGCAAAGTTAACCTGCAGAACCAGGAGCAGAAGTTTCACTTCCCCCAGATTATTTATGCAGTCCTTGTCACAAACAAACTTTTTATTATTCTTGTGAACTTATATTAGAGCTGTTCATTTCTTTGCACCACCAAAAAAAAAAAAAAAAAAAAAAAAAAAAAAAAAAAAAAAAAAAAAAAAAAAAAAAAAAAAAAAAAAAAAAAAAAAAAAAAAAAAAAAAAAAAAAGTGGAGGGTTTCAATAGCACCCCTTCCTTAGGCAAAAAAAAAATTAAAAAAAAAAAAAATCAAAAGAAGGGACTTGCTGTTTATCAGTAAGAACTGAAAAAAGACAGGTTGTTACAGCTGTGGCCCAAGTTGGTAAAGCTGTAGCAAGCAAAACCAACAGTTACTGCAGAGGTAAAATGCTACCCTGGGCACTTGAAACATTTCATTATAACAACAGCTTTTTCGTAAGACTGACTGACATCTGAGAATGTCACATCTGGTAGCAAATTAAAACAAATCTCCATTAGGTTGGTAATTGCTGTTGTTCCCGTCGTCAAGATGGCTAAACTGAGATGTGGTGAGTTCAGTGAACAGCCACTTGCCACGGGGTGTATAAGGCAGAAGGCCACTTTATGTTCAAAATAATGAACTACAGAATTACACTTTTAAGGAAATACTGCAGATCCACCTGATTTCCACTGACAAGCATACTTTCTCTGACGTATGCACAATCAACAAAAATGACTATTTCAGGTCATGGTGAAATTACATGGAACATTTTGCTCTCTGGGACAATCCTGCTCACAAACATCCATACTTTAAATATGTACTTTTCTTCTGTGAGCACAGTACAGACAAATATCCTAACCATCACGCCTTTAAATGTCTAAAATTTACATGGGGCCCAGTTTTGTACCACCACTCCACATGAGTAGCAAAACAGGCTCAAGACACAAAAGGTCTAAAGGTCCTTGATTACACTATTTCTTGGCTTTCTCCTTACACAGCCCCACACACTTCAGTAAGATGCTCTTAAGAAGTAAAATATTGTCACACATCTTGGCAGAACCAGAGCCAAACTGAATAAGGAGAGACAACTGTGTTAGATCCAAAAATCTGTAAACATCTGTTTTTATCATCAAATTCTTATAGAGCAGATAGAGGTGGCTGCTGCTGTCAGAGCTGACTGCTTGGCCAATATTTCAAACTTTTGCACCTGTTTAAGTGTCTGTTGGTAATCTGTAAAGACATTTCTTTGTCTTTCCTCTACAGTATCTGCCTGTGTGCTTACTGCCAGAGCCAGGAACACTTTACTGTACACACTAGTGATCTGTTCCAAGGTTGGCTGCAGCTGCCCTGTGCAGGGTACGTGGGGCCTGGAAATGGCACAGCTTTGGGATATTGCCATGGAGCGTGGCCAGAAATGTACACACCACAGTCTACAGCACCTATAGGTTAAGGGGCCAACTGCCAACTAAAAAATCCTGTCCCCTTTCTTTGGAAACACAAGCATAGTCTGATCTAGGATGATGCTCCTGGTTTTCTTGTAACTCAGGCTATGAGAATACAGCTCAGGGAGAAGCAGTAGTATGAAGAGTAAATTATGGGTAAAATATACTTTTAAATCTGTACTTATGCAGAAGTTTCTCTCTTTCCCTCTATAATAAAATACCATTTCTGCATCAGTGTCTCCCTTTCATAAATGTTCCCATTTGTTAACACCTTGCCAAGCTACTGCTTTTTCCTTTTTTCCTTTTTATGCATATAAGGGGAAGCTGCTGTGTGCAACAATTAACAACTGTGTCTGGAATATATCTACAGCTTTTATGTATATCGTATTTCTGTCTAGACCCTGATTCTGCAGACCTTTATGCTTAACTTCACACAGCGTGAATCTGTGACTTTCATTCTCACTTCAAAATGTATAACAAAAATGAAATTATCACTTGAGTAACTCATTGCTTTCTTGAATGTATTTGTTACCAAGCTTCACAGAAGTACTTAAATAACATTTCAACAAGCTATTTAAACAACCTGCTAACTTACTGGATTCTAATTTCCTTACATTCACATTAAGCAAAACTTAAAAAAAATATATACATCCATAAAAATGTGCTTGTAATTTAATCTTTCAGACTCCCATCACGTGAATGATAATTTAATTAAGCCATACTGCCAAGAAAACTTCAAGATCTGAGTAATATCCAAAGTGAAGCGAAATTAGTACTTCAGATGCAGTGATAGTTTCCTGATGGCAAGAAACTATGCTTAACATGAACAAACAAGTAACACTTAGATTTGTATTCAGCAATTTCTTGCACAACTGAAGAGAGGGAAATATAAATACATGATGGCTGAGATACTGGTTTTAAGACCAGTCAAATATAATCTGTAACAGCTACACTTCTGAATAAGATTACCAGTACTCAAGAGCAACCAGAGCTCCTCCTGTTTGATCAAATGGCTGTAATCAGCCTTTTTCTTATAACACTACTTCCATACTTGTAAAGTTCTATTAAAGTTGAAAATTATTCTTTCTCTGTATTAACAAAACTAAATTTGTCCCAGATTTCTAGGGTTAATTCAGCCAGCAGGGCATGACAGTTTCTTTCCCTTATCTAATAATAATTTAAAAATCATGCGCTCTTCTCACATTCACTGTTTGTAATAGACTAAGATGTAGCAAGACATTTTGTACTAAATAAAGAATAATATTTAATATTTTAAATTTTTACTACAGAAACCTACAAAGGAGCAAGTAATTCCAGTCCTCTAATTTACCGTGTTTAAACATTTCTGCATTGCTTCAGACTAGGAAGTGCACACAGATCATGGTGTCTCCTGTGTTTGAACTTGCACTTAAAAAACTTGAGTACTGTAAGGACTTGTACAATGTCTAATGAAGGGTATGAAGAGAAAGCTGTATATTCTGTTGCTGAGCACAAGTATTCTCCTACATGGTTATCACCACCACAGAGGGAGAGATAAAGCACCATTTCCAGGTACCACAGAATCACAGAAAGGTTTGGGTTGGAATCTAATTCCAACCCCCCTGCCAGGGGCTGGGACACCTTCCACTCGATCAGGTTGCTCATAGACCCATCCAACCTAGCCTTGAACACTTCCAGGGATGGAGCATCCACAGCTTCTCTGGGAAACCTGTGCCAATGTCTCATCCTCCTCATAATAAAAAATTTCTTTCTTAAATTCAGTCTTTCAGTTTAGTGCCCTTTGTCTCTCATTACAGGCCTTGGTAATGTCTTTCTCAGTCTTTCTTATAAGCCCACTTTATAAACTGTAAGGTTGCAAAAAGGTCTTTATGAAGTCTTCTCTTCTCCAGGTGAAAGAACCCCAACTGTCTCAGCCTGTCTTTTTAGGAGAGGTGTTCCAGGACTTATTCCACGGAATCATAGAATAGTTGGGGTTGGAAGGGACATTAAAGATAATCTGAAAGCTCCATTTCACTTCCTTATGTTCCTGAGTTCTTAAAATTGTTTGGTGTGGGAATTAAAATGATGGCCTACATCAGTCTTCTGAACAGTCATTCAATTAAAAATAATAATATTTGCATACACAGAAGAAATTATAAATCTGGTGTGAAAGACTGCATGTGCAAGTATGTGATAAGTTTAGGAGATGATATCAGCAAAGAGCTGGCTGATTACATTTTTAATATACTTCAGCAGTTATCCTATCCCGATAATAAACATGGGTACATTATTAGAATAATATAGAACACTGCATCAATGTAGACAGTGGAAATAAACTCTTATATTTATACCAAACAGAAAATTAATTTTTCATGTTTATACTTCTCTTAGAGAAAAATATTCATTGCTATCATCTCCCTATGCATCTCAGATGTAACACACAGAGGAAGTTTATACAAAGAGCATAAGTAATTAGACATTGTTACATTTACTCTCTCTGTTTATGTGTCAGGAATTATTTCTGTATGTCTAACATAACAGTTTTATAAAGCTATCTATCTATGAAGTAATAAATTGTTATGTATTCCTTGTGTCTCTTTTTTCTGTTATTAAATCTTTCTGTTCAGATTCTTCCCACCATTCTTCTCCTTTCCCTGCCGTGTTCCCCCAGTTTTCCTTTAGTCTGACATGTCCTTCAATTTTTTGTGGTTTGTTTTTGTTCCTTCTACTGTAGCAGGCATGGAGAACTGTGTCTGCCTTGCCTCACCATGTGCAGCTGAGGGTTATGACTATAATCACCCCAAATAATTCTTCCCTCTTCCTCCAAACCTGTACCATAATGGCCTGGCACATCTCCACCCATCTTTCAAACTTTTACTGGCTTGGTTGGGAAGTCCATGGACCATGACTTCTGTTCCTGGCCTAGATATTTTTTTTTTCTGACCTGATGACCTGCCTTAAAAGCCAAACTGGTCACTGGCATTTTATGGTTGTTCTTGAAGAAAGAAAGAGTACTTACAGTTTTGCTCCAGGTGAGACCTGTGGTATGATGCTCCTTGATATAAGCTTGAAGCTCAGACCAGATGTTCAGATATGACTTCACCCAATCAACATGGCGCGTGTCACTGTAAAAACAGAGACAATATTTATATATTTGTGAATGTATGTAAAAAAAAAAAGCATTACTATTCTTGCTTAGAGCAGGTAAACCCCAACAAATCAGTTAGCAGGCAGCCAGCCAGCCCAGTGCTGCAAACACTGAGGCCTACTACACTGGAAAGCTTCAGCTCCTTCCAGAGGGCAAACAAGGCCAAAGGACGTCTCTAGCAGAGAGTGCTTCCTGCTAGAAGGGTGTGTCATCATTCTGCTCAGGCACAAAGTCAACTGAAGGAGCACTAAAAGTGTACTGAGCTGGGCAGTAGGTACCCAGACTCAGTTTCAGGGTGCTGAACTTTAAAAACTAAATATCCATGGGTTCTTTAAGATATTCTAGCTTCCAAGTTCAAATGTGGCCAGGGTAATGCTGGATCATGGTGTAGTCACCAGACTTAAATATTTATAGATCAAAAATTTTTAAAGTACAAGTCACAAGTTGGCTCTAGAATCATTATCATTAGTCTTCCAATGGGACTGTAAATGAAAACAAGAAATATGTAAAGAGAGATAAACTGTTGGAGTCTTTCCTCATGATGAGTTATTACTGAATAGTGATGGCTGTGGACTGGATGCTTACAAGGATTTGTGTGTCTACCTTCTATTTATTTCCTTTGGAGTTTGATCCTTAATAATGCAGAGGATCTGGGTCAACAGGCTTAATGCAAAGCCTACTGAAGTCAAGAGAAAGCCTTCCACACTTTGGAAGACACTGTGGTCTGATTCAGTGAAAAATAGGAAAATAACTCCTTATTAAAGGAAGAACTAAATACCTAAATAATACGCGTGGCTTTTTTTAAGCGGGTACAGGAAGGACCTGTATTTTTTCTTTTTGCGCATCAGCTCACAGATATCACTCATGGAATTTTTTCTGTTAATTCCTTGTGCTTTTTAAGAACAGTGCAGTGGTATAGAGAAAAATTAAATGAGGAGCTATGGAATTTGATGTGCAGCTGTACACACCTACCACCTAAATACGCATTTTCAAGCGAAGAGCAAGAATGGCAACAGTATGAGTGCACAAACGAGACAAGGACACACAGCAGCTAGCCAGCCACATGTTGCTATGCAAATATACATTTGCATATAAGCCTATGAGGCTGGAAAGCCAGAAAATTAAATATAATCTTAAAACGTGCAGAGAGTGAAAACCAGCACTGCTAGTGCTGCTGCCATTCTCACTGCAACATGCTGCAGGTCAAAGATGAGGAGGAGAAAGTACACTACTGCAAGCAGGTTTTACTGAATGCTTTTCAGTTTACATATTATTTCTGTGATGGCAAGGTGAACCCTACTGGTATGGTTAATGCTCTGTTCTCCGGCTAGTGGATGCTGGGGCTTGGCAACATACCTGTTCTTGTAGTCCTTTAATACCCTGTTAGTATAAAAGGTAGCAGCATCATTCATCTCCTTGACATAAGGGCCTGGTTTAGGAGACTAGGACCATCAACCCATGGTAGCAGGAAACAACAGAAGGAGAAAGGAAGTAAAACATTAGTCAGACACCTTCCCTGACACATTAGGTTTATTACCTTCTTGGATGTAGTAGACTGAGGAACTATTTAGATGAGATTACAGGGCTCTGCAAGATTTGGAACTATTGTGGGCTGCACCATCCAGAAGCACATTTACACCCCTCCGAGCCCTCCCGTGTGTCACTCACCACTGCTATCCAGCCAAGGGCAGGTATGCTTTCACTGACAGCTGAGAGGTGGTTGAACATTTTACTCCCTCTGTTCCTTTCTCTGAAGTTCTGGATTTCCTGAATCTTCTCTGATATTGGCTTGAGAAGCATTGCCACCTCATTCTGGAAAAAAAAATAAAAAAAATAAAAGAAGACTCTGCTGTTAACAATTGGGAATGGGGGTCCAAAAACATCCTGTGGTTTAATATTGTCTGCCCAGCCCACTGATTTAGGAGTTGGAAAGGAAGTTCATCATAAATTTCTGCATTACAGTAACTAATTATCTTCCTCTGGTTGCAGCAATAAAATGCACAGACATTAAGTGTTAATAATGTGTTGCAGTAAAAAATGTTCTCAGCACTGGCAGTGTTTTCACATGCTGCCCAGGTTAAGAACCATATAGACCCATAGCTCAGAGTTAGCAGAATGCTTGTATTTTGTATCTGATATCCCTTGAACTTCTTGAGACTCTTTATACTGTCTTGAGTTTTTCATGTTATTAATCAAGTTTTCTTTCTAGAAGAAACACAAACTACTTGTTAGCAGCCTCTTATCATCTGGCAACAAGACTGGGAAAGTAATACACAGAAGGCAATATCAATTTCAGCTTTCCCTATCAGTATGTTTTAATCTTTTAATTTCCTTTGGCTGCAAGCAATGTGAGAGGATTTCATGGGAAACATACTGCCTGCAAGCCGTGGTTTGGGGAAATTCTCCTGTGCTAATCAGAAACGAATGGTATCCAGGGGAATGACTGCTGAACGGAAGGAATAGTGTCTGGAGTGAAGAGAAAAGCAGAAGGAATGTAGAAGTTACCCCAGCTCTTTCCTGTGCACAGTGAATGCTAATCACACTGACCCCATGTCTCAGAAGAACTAATTTAGAGCTCTAACTCACTGGGAAAAATTCTTCCACTCAGAAAAAAGATGACTGAGGGACATGGAGTCATCAGTTCATCAGCAAAACAACTGCTACACCTTGCAACCCTATAACATTGCAAAAGTCTGCTCACAGAACCCATACGATGTCCCACCAAAGACAGTGCACCATTCTGATTCTCCCTGGCGCTTCACTTGAACATCACTCAGGATGTAGCAGAACTCTGCATTTCTTTCTCACCTTTTCTAGGGCTACCTCTTTAATGGAATAGTGTGCTTGCTGGAGACAACTAATCCTCATGTTCTTGAGGACTACTGCTGTTATGATACACACAAGATGATGCGTGCATGTCCTGCTTGATCTCTGTCCTCTGTAAGGTCTTTCTTTTTACCCTTCCACAATTTTATGCCGTCTTAAAATAAGCATGTCTGTTTTGGACCAACACAGGTCAAAAGGCACTTCAAAAACATGACAAAAGAGGTGTTCTGCATTTTGAAAAGAATTTTGATCCACCTATGGAGCCTTAATATTTTAGTGGTAGAGTAATTCTGAGAAAGGCCTATGAATCTGAAATGCACGGGGATATTTGATCTTCTCCTGCAACAAAGTGGGTTGGGAGAAAACAAATATTTACAGTATTACTGGGAAATGAAAAGATTTTTTGCTGATGACTTAATGACCAGCATAAGTTATTACGTCTGAAAAAGCCCCGAAACCTCCATGATTTGTAGTTCTTAAAATCTGATTTTGTTGCCATAAACATGATAATGTCTGCAGAAATTCTTCTTTCTAATTTTTGCTTGTTTACAACATGCTGCAGCTGGTTGGTTCTTTCTTATTTTCCAGGGAAATCTTTCAAGTATGACAGTAGCTAACAAAACTGAAATTCAAGAAAATGCTTGTTCTGCTTTGATATTATGCCAGTTTTCCTCCCATAAAGTCTAAGGGATATTTACAGTCCTTAGCTTACTGTGAATCTTCATGGCCCAGTTCCAGCCAAAGAGAATATCAGGTCTAAAAATACAGCTCCACAGATGCCTGGTATATGTAGACAGCACTGGGAGGCAGCACATTTCTGTGGATAGGGCACAAAAGTGGGAGTCCATAAACGGGGGTTCTCTTTGCAGCTTTCCCATCAAATTGCCATCAGGTTTCAGAAAAGCTGTGTTAGCTTCCTTCGATTTCCCAGATATGAAATAATGTTAATATATCTGTTTTACTTTGTAGAATACTTTGATATCTATGGAAAAGAAGGCAAAATTAGGATCAAATATTTTTCTGAATGACCCACATTGACCCACAACTCCTCCTATTCCTCCTAGAAAAAATCCCAGACACTTCTCTGAGGATTTTCTATCAGTGGTATAGACAGAATTTCTGTCTCTCAGAACACAGGACTTAATCTATCCAGTGAACCAACTGTTTATAAAAATGTAGTGGATCTATTTAATTTCACAGAAAAAGCCCCCTGTGTAAGTTTTAAAGGTGAAATATGTATTGCTAAGGAAAGTCGCTCAAAGTAATCATTCCCTTGGCACTGCAGTGGCACCAGAAGAGCCACAAAGGGCCTGAAGGTTTGCTCAACTCTGTCCCATGCGAGATGAACTGGACAGCCTGCTGTCCCTTCACTCTGCACTCCTCCCATTCTGCAATAGCTGCCCAAAATGCGTGTCTGTTTGTGCCAGCTTCTTGTCATACAAGATTCTGTGTAAGGGTTGGACACAGGAACATAGACAGGCCTGCAAGGAATCACTTAATTGAGTTCTGTCTCAGTTCTAAATTTTTAGTTAGTGATTAAACTGCAGATGAATTACAGTGTATACGACATATGGGTATAGAAAGGCTCATTAATTCTGGCAGTAATCAGTATTGTTTGGGTTTACAATGCAGAAACAGTTGTGCTGAGGGTTCTAGAAGAATAATCTCTTTATTGCAATGAATATTAAAACAGCTGATTGTTAATAAAATGTTTGTCTATACGGCATGTCTAAGAAAAAATGAATTCAAGGAGATGGATCAGAGCTGTTGGAAAAATCTCCAGTATGCCTTTGGCATGTGCTAGATAAAATTTCTTGTCACTTAAGACACAGCACAGTTGTTTAGCAGAAATTTAAGAGTCTCTGTATAAACACCATTCCTATTATAATATCCATTTTGCTGAAATGTTTAAAAATGCAACATGGGCACAACTTAGAACCATCAGAAGTAATTCCCAGTATGCTTTTTTCATTTTTTAAAAAATAATGATTAAAACCAGAGAGTCTTTTTAAATATGAATACCTAAACAACCAGCCAGCTTTGCTCCATGTCTTACAATTCTTATTAGAAATTCAAGAGCAGTAAGACTACTGCTGTGATTAGCCAAAACACTCCAGAAAAGATACAGCATGCAACAAGAACTGCTTTCAGAGACTTAACACTCTCAGCCCAGTCTCATAAAATGCCCTATTTCAACAGACCACACCACACAGACTTTCTTCTCCTTCATGTTTCTGCAGTAACCACATGAGAAGTCCCCCAGGTTTAACACAACTGGGGCACATGGACACTTCTTCAGGAGAAGGGCCAAACTTCCGAGTTTTGCGATTTTTGAGATCTGCCTGTGAAGTCAGACTGAGTGGCTTGATTGAACTTTGACTGCTTGAGCCAGTGATTACTTGAAAAGCTCAGATTTAATTTGAGAAAATGGGCATTTTCTCAGGACCACTACTGTCCAGAAACCTGCCAGCATGAATCATAAAGGCACAAAACCCAGCAGGTAAAAAAAAAATACGGTTTTTAAAGATCTTACGTATTTTTAAGCTAATCTTACATGGTTTTGAGGGATGAGATTGTCTACTGAAGAATTTTTATGTTGAGGGGTGGCAACACAGTTCAGACCTCACTATTATACTGTTTAAATCAACCTTATTATGAAAAAAAGCATGGCGAGAGAACAAATACACTTTAGGTTATGCTAACTGAGGGGTTGGCATCCCTTGGCATAGAAGCAGTAAAAGAGAGCTGCGAGTATTTGGGATCCCCAGCCCTTTATTTTACTCAGCTGCGACCTGAACAGCATAACTACAACCTTTATTCTGTGGTGTACGGTTCTGTTATCTTCTCCTGTCAGTTCAAAATCTCCACCATACCTACATTGTATTTTTTAGGAGCTTGTTTGAAACATAGAGTTGATTTGAATCAGGTGTCTCTGTATGTGTTGGCAGGCAGTGCAGCCTAATGGAGTGATTCTGCACAACAGTTGGTGCTGAGGTCTTGACATTCACACTGCACATGTTTGGGGGGGCTATTTTGGGCCAGCTGTAAATTGTGGTTTAGATGCTGTCTGGAAGCCTATCTTCCATTTAACTTCATCAAAAATAAACCCACTTTGAGCACCCTAAAACTGCTCTGTAATGTGAATCATGGCATAGTAAATGGGGCTGATTTGAAGGAGAAATATAGTTCCGCTGTGAGCCAAAACACTAATGTAGACACAGCCATTATCTCTGCAAACAGCCTCGTACAGTCCCATCCCACATTTTATCCTTTTCAAGGATGAAAGATGTCATGGATAGACTCTGCCACACTCAGTTCTAACAATGTAAAAGGTGAGCATCTGCTCTCAGCTGAGACTTGATTCCCTCTACTGCAAAAGAAGTAAGAGATGTCCCTGAGGAATTCTTTCCACATATTAACAGATATTAGAAGACTATATGTTAGAAGACATTAAAAGATGTGAAGAAATGGAGTCTAGGGGTGCTGCCCATTACTGTAAAGAGAGCCCAGAAAGACACACAACATTCCTACCTTGACAGTTAAAGCTGATGAGCAGAATCCCATCCTGTGTCTATAGGAATAAGATACCAGTAGCTTCAGTGACCACAGTGAGATGTATTTTGTATAGATGTGGTTTAAGAAAGGCCTATCTTTTTGCCTGTAGCTGAGTATTCACAATCTGGATGGAATTAGTGTTCAGATTAGGCTGAGAAACAGCCTCTTTTATTAGAGTATAGAGTATATATAGAAAATGCATTTTTTTTCAGAGGTGAATCCAAGCTAGTTGGTAACTTTGAATGTCTCAATTATGCATCTGGATTCCTCAAATTATTACTTTTTCTTTTTTTAAAAATTATTATTTCCATAGAAAAATACTTTTGTTGGCGTCAGTCAAACTGTTCTTTTAGCACTGACTATCTTCATCTCTCTTTACAGAGTGTTTCACATTTGGTACCACAGTTTTGCTCTTCAAATTGCTGTATAACCCACCACACCTGAATCCAATGCTTCCTCTGCAAGCGTTTTCTGATTGGCAGTAGAGACCACTAGTGACATTTTTCTCTGAGAACAATTCTTTTAGGTCCCTCTAGCATTCTTATATTTTCAGGGTTCAAAGCTCTCCTCCTACCTAACTAGAGAGAGACATTAATTCATTATGGCATAGTTTTCTTTGACTGTAAATCTTCAACACAGTGGTATAACCAGTGTTGGATTTGTTGGTCAACAGTACAGGTTTTGCCACTTCAACTCACTGCTGTGCAACAGCAGGACTATGACACAGAGAGACAAATCTGCAGAACTGTCTGGTCAGCTTCATCAGCACAGAAGCTTAGACACATTTGTGTGTGCTTCCAAAGTGACTTAATTGGTATTTGGCTTTTATTCCTCTTAGATAGCACAAAAATTCTCAATCTAACAGCCAATATCAGCTGTAGCAATTTTGTCCTTTGTGGGAAAAAAACAGGGAAGACCAAACTACAACCCCACATGACAAATTACTACTTTAGTCATTTGTGGGTTTATTTTGAAATGTAAACTCTGAGGCAGGGCAAATGGAGAGGAATGCAAAAGACAAATAGCTTCTAACCAGTGGAGAAATCCAGGGCCTGACACAAACTGCATGCATCAGTTTACAGCAGTGCAGAATCACACACAACGCTTTTAGCCAGGACTCTCATTTTTAGATGGACTTGAACGCTCTATATATTGTTTTCTTGTCCACTGCAGCTCTCTGTGGGAGGTATTTTCAACAAGAAAGGGTCCTCCTGCTTTGGGCACACAGGTGACATCCCACAGCTAACGAACAAGAACAATTACAGCAATGAACTGCTTTCAACTTTTTGATTGACTCCTCCTCAACCCTGCTGCCCGTGTCAGTGGGGCCCAAGGCATTCCTGGTAGCAAGGCTGTGTTGAGCCACAGTTACTTTGTTCACAGCATCTGAGATTTGATGATGCTTTGCTAAGGGCAACTGCCTTTCACATGGGGCACATCCCAAGACAGGGATGTTGGGCGATGCAGGTTTCCATCCTTGGACACGCATGTGGTTCGCCTGAGATCTCCCCAGGGACAAACTGTAGGTTCGTTAAGCAGTCCTGGAATCTGCATAACTTTCAGAATTCAGAAATCATTGGTTGCGGTCTGATTTAGACCAAAGTAAAATTACAAAAAAAAAACCCAAACAAACAAACCTGTGAACTGAAAAGACCTGCTGTTCAATCACCTGTACCCTCAGTGCTTTCCCTTTTAGAAGGTTATGTGCTATCCACAGATCTGTGGCAACAGAGAAAGAGAGTACTAGTTTGGATTTGTGTTAAGCAGAAATAAAGAAAATGATACTTAATGAGAAAGGGAGTGTGCTATCAGCATCCAGCTTTTATTGATCTGGAAGTTTTGGCAAACACAAGTGAAGAAAGAGAAATGCTACAAGGATACTTACAGAAGTTAACTACAAAAAAGGCACTGAGGTGCTGGAGCAGGTGCAGAGAAGGGCAACGAAGCTGGTGAAAGGTCTAGAGAGTAAGTGCTTTGAGAACTGGCTGAGGGAGCTGGGGTTGTTTAGCTTGGAGTGAAGGAGACTCGGGGCGGGGGGGGGTACCTTATCAGTCTCTACAACTACCTGAAAGGAGGCTGGGGTGAGGTGGGGGTCAGTTTCTACTCCTGGGTAATAAGTGACAGGAGAAAAGGAAATGGCCTCAAGTCGAACCAGGGGAGGTTTAGACTGGATCTTAGAAAAGATTTCTTCCCTGAAATGGTTGTCAAGCACTGGAACACACTCCCCAGGGAAGTGGCTGAGTCACCATCCCTTGATTAAAAGACATGCAGATGTGGTGCTTAGGGACATGGCTTAGGGGTGGAGTTGGCAGTGTTAAGTTTATGATTGGACTTGATCTTACAGATCTTTTCCAACCTAAACAATTCTGTGACCTGAAAATACAATGAGCTTGAGGCTGATTAAAGACAGATGAGTGATTTCGAGACAAAATTATGAGATAACAGGTGCCAGGGGCTATCTGGACCTGACACTGAGTAAGAGTTTGCAACAATATCCAAAAATGAGCCTATGAACGCTGCAAGGTGACTGGAAACTGTTGGTTCATCACTGGGGCTGTGACCACATGCAGTTGTGGGCTTGCTGATAACAGAAACATGTCAACAGTTTGGCAAGATTTCAGAGAACAGGAGCGGGGTAAGGGGGTTCCCTCGCAAGGTCAGAAATCTCAGGTTCTGTCCATGTCACTCTGGGCACTTTCTGTGAGTTTGGGACCCGAGGACCTTAAAAGGACTGAAGCAAATTCTTCCTCAGGCTATTTCTAGATACAGAGGAGCACGTTTGCAGCAATCAGTCAGCTGACAGAAAGGCAGCAAAACTCAGCTCGAGCTCTTTTGCATAAGACAGTAACAAATTAACAAGGTGAGGAGTACCTTGCTGTTCATACTTTTGGAAAACAGTAAGGGTCATCCCAGTAAGTATGATAAAAGGTAGGGGGAAATGGAATAACATAAGAAAGTCAAGGTAATTAGAAAATAAATCCTGCTAGGATGCAGCATAAGGAGTCCCAGGAGTCCTGTTATTGAAGTACTTTAAAATAGAAGAGAGAAGAAAATGAGCAATCCTACACTGACAGAGTAGGGAACTCTAAATCTTCATCTTTGATTTCTACATAAAAGTTCTGAGAATAACTCCTTTATTCAAAGATTGTTGCCACAACTATTTTAATGCTACAATATTTTTTTTTTTTGGTTGTCTATAAAAAGTAAAGACTGAAGGATTTGTACTCATGGATCTAAGTCTAACTTCAAATACAGTTTCTTGGGTTTCTGTGGGGAGGGGTGTCCCTTTTCTAGGAAAAAAAGGGAAAGCTGTCCTTTATCTCTTTTTTTTTTTCCCCACCCCTCTCCTCCTACCTGTGTTCAGAATCTGGTTATTTAAGCCAGGTATTTAACTGGAATGTTTGTCTGCAGAATGTTAGTAATTAAATCCATGAGCTTTGGCAGTCCTATGAACTCAGCATTTTTTTTAAAGAGAAATTACGTAATCATTTATAGTCTGCACTGCATCTGCCATTTAAATCTGTTTGTAGTACTTCTTACCACGGGCATGCTCGTGCTGCTTATGCTTATATTGATTCACAAAAATATTTATCTCAATAACTTGCTCCCAGCATAGGAACAATGGATCCCTCATTCCCTCAAAGCAACTCTTAAAATTGTTTGAACTTTTAAAGTGGAATGAAACAACTCTTAAAGAGAAGACAGTATTTGAGTCACCATTCACAAAGAATTAAATGCAGTGACTTTAAGCAGCAATCTCATAAGTTATTATTCATGATCATAAATTAGAAAACATCGTTAAGCAGATAAACTTGCTCAGGAGCACTAGTAACTTTTAAAATTATTATACAATGAAATAAAAAAAATTGCTTTCATCAGAATTGTGTTTTGCTTAGACTATGGGGCATAGAAAATTCAGATTCAAAATTCAGATCCAAACTATTTCAGAATGTTTTGTGAGGGTTTATGTTAAAACCTGTCTTCCGAATTGCCCAAGCAATATGTAAGCATGCAGTCTCAAAATAGCTTTTCTAATGACTTCTCACAGATCATAGCAATATTCTAATTTATTTTCCCTTCTCCATCTTCTTTGTGCTCTATACTCTCTTTTACTATTTATAATAGACATGTTTTTATTTTAATGTTTGAAGTTTGGCGTCAGATAATATTTTCTAATAAGTGGATGAACTGAAAAAAACCATCTTGTTGAATGAGCCTCTATGCAGCAGCCATTAGCTGAGACATACACAAACAGGAGTATCAACTGGTGATTTTGTCATGTGATCTCTTCCACTGCACATACAAATATAGAACATGACCATAAAAAGTAACAGAACATGCTCCCTACGAAGTAATTTATTGCAGTTGATGCTAGATTGGTATGCCAGCTGGAATTACCTTCCCAGCTCCTACTATTTTCACAGATACAGATAATAAAGGCTGTGCACTGCAACGGATTCCAGATGAAAAAAATATCAGCGATATTAGCAAGAAGCAAAACTCTGCAAAAGCAACTTTTAGCAAGCCTAACTGTTTGAAAATGCTTGCTAGTGACTCATAGCAGGAGTCAGAGAGCTAAATGAATACTAGGGCTTCAACATTTTCATAGGAAAAAATCCTGCTTTTTGTGCGATATACACTTCCCTCTTTGCTGAGCACAAAAAAAAAAAATTCAAGGATTATTATACATATAGGAACTTTCTTTTTGTTTGGACTCCTTATTCATTAGTTTGTAAGCTGCAAGAGCTGAGCTAATTTATTTTTCCAGTGCATTTTCCTCTCCCTCTTTTTTTTTTTTTTTTTTTTTTTAAGGCACCGTGTATGACATCCCAACATGACAGGAACTCAGTAAATCCCCTCAGTCTCCACACCGCTGTCTCTGAATGTCTACAAAGCTCCTATGCCATAATCGCAACTCGCTGGCTCATTCACAGCTTTACATTATAAAGCAAACAGTCTAGACAGCTGAATGACAGAATTACTCTCTTTTCTCTTGCATTTATAGATATGCTGTCATCTTCATTTGCTTTTCTCTACCCTGTGCATTCTGATATACTAATGATTAGCTTTCCTGTTTGGATTCCACACTGACTGCGTGGCTCTAGGCTATAAATACAACCAGAGCCCAGATGACATCACATCAATAAGGTCCTGGGGAGCAGGGGGGAGGACCCCTACTTCTTTCCTTCTCCTGGTTAGCTGGTGGTAACCAGCTTTTTCAAAATGGTTAACCAATCTGGCTTTACAATGGGCTATTTTTCGTCATTGACACGGACATCTAAAAAGCCTGATGCCAAGAACCATCACTCTCTGCAGTGGGAAAAAAAATGTTCAATTTGTAAAGGATAGGCAGCCTTCAATTATTTTCAGGTCTGACCACATTGTAATTGAATGTATCTGTGCAAGAAATATATGCAAAGAGGAGAAAAAGAATGAACAATATGTGTTTGAATGCCTATAAAAGATATGTACCTAATAGTTTTTAAGAAAAACACTTAAGTTCTCACTAAGAAACTTTAGCCTGTACTATTCCTGGACTATTGGAATGATTTGTACACACATATCATGTGGTATTTCCTCAATGCTAAAAGATACATAAATGATAGAATTGAGTTCAACAAGATGCAGAAATCTATGCAAGACCGATAATGTGCAACTAAGACTTAAGGATACACGTGGCCAGCTCTGGTGATGTTTATGACAAGGTTTTTATTATTTGGTGCTTTTCTTAATGTTTCTGTAACTGTCATTCTGGATTGCTGCAAAATCTCTTTTTATATCTATTCCTTTTTTTTTTTTTTAGCTTGTTTTATTGCCATTTTTAGATGAAATTTCCAAACTTCACAGCTGAAAAAAATCTCAGAGCCTTGACTTGTGGTCAGAAAGTTGTAAAGGTAAGAGTAGAGAGCATCCATTGCCATTCTTACTGGAAAAGCTGAGAAAATCACACTGATAGCACATCAACACAGTAGGCCAAGCCGTGACCTACAGCCTTTACTCAAACCAGAGCTGGGACAATCCCACCACTTCAGAACATCGCATTACATTATTGGAAACTGTTCACTGGGGAATATTTTACCTATGAGCATGAAGAGTTTTGTGGGCCACTGGGTCCAGTTGTATTCACAGCCAATATAAATGACTGCTTGAGGCCTGTACCAATGGGAATTTTGCCTGTTCTCCGTGAGTCATGACCCACTTTTACTCTCTCAGATCAGGGACGGCTGGAAAAACAACCGATCCCTTCTTGCTTGGAACTCTAAATCTGAAGTCTCGCCTGGAATATCTCTGCTTTTTTTCATTGCCTTGAGTACCCTTGCCATTAAGACATACTGATTAGAAAAACTTTTAATTTGTGTCTCTAAGAACAATAGTAACATCAAAAAAAAAATCAATCATTTATATCACGTGCAGAGAGTTCTGATCTGAAAATAGGGAGTTTAATGCATTTTGTGGTGGGGAGCTAGTGGAAAAAGGCTGAACTGAAGGCCATGGAGAGACTGTGCAAGTGAAGACTTCATTCTCTGCATACTCCAAGAAAAAAAACTTGAGGGTGGTCCCACAGAAGGGCTACATGATTGCTATTGCCAGGAATGATACAGTGCTACTGGCCCTGTGCCCTCTAGGAACTACAGATGAGATATCATAACAACTCCACAGCTTTCCTGAGCTTTCTAGTTGTGAGGGGAGGATTTAAATAGTTGCCACTAAAATAAGTACATAAATCAACTTGATAAAAGTGGTTGTTTTGTTTTTTTTTTTTTTCTTTAATTTTCTTGACAAAATGCTTTGCTTTCCTTCCAGAATTGGCCTAACCTGGACTTCAGCTTGGAGAATACTGAGTCTACAGGCCAGTATCGATTTTTCTCTCACTAGCTTATACCCTGACTTTAATGTCTGTCATAGAGCATCCCTGGGGGGCTAGCAAAAAGCCATTCTATTCCATGGCACTTCCAGTTTCCAGAGAAACACTGATCCCACTTACAGCCACAGAGTGGAAACCTTCCTTTGCTTTCTTTAATGATCTTACATGTATTAGTACAGAAAAGGTTCTTAACCCTGAACCATGGCTTTCTGATTATTACCGTGCTTATAAAAGTGAAAGCAAGCCTCTAAGTGCACTGTATAAATAACATAACAAATAAAAGCACATGCAGGGCTTGGTAACATATGGGAATACAGGCTTTTAAATACACTGCCTCTTGAAGCTCTAGGTCACTTTCCTTACCTCTTGAGGCTCTTGACACTGAGATGCTAACACCAGGAAAGATCTCTGCGCTTGGAAAGCAGCACGTACCATCTCTGCCTGTAACAAAAGGAGGAATATAAATTAAACCTTAGCCTGTAACCTCAATGCTTCTTCTTGGCAGCTCAGAGTCAAGCGTGACAGCTCAAATCTTTCTTGCTGCTCCTCATCTAAATCACAGCAGAGTTGACTGAAAGTAATGTATTACAGTACTGGCTTAGCTATAAATTTTTTCTTTCCATCTAAGGTTAAGTTCCCTATCTTCCTCAGATAGGAAATAAAATGAGTTGATATGTAGACTTTTGGTTATAATTTCTAAGATTAGTCACAGAAAGACTTAATTTTAACACTTCAGAGTATGTCGAGGCATTTTAATGGTGATGCTTATACCCAAGTGCACGGTAAGAACTTATTACCACTGCAAACAGCAACCTGCAAACTTTCTGTTGAACTGGAACTTAGGCTGTAATGTTGTTCAGGAGGAGTTGAGCTTGGCACATTTGCTGAGGGACTATGCTGTAATTAATTCCTTGCCTGTCATCTGCAGGCAGACTCTAAGATTGATGGCTACGAGAGACTGTGGCTGAAGGTTTTTGGGCAATTTTCCCTCACAGAACTCTAGAATTTGGGTACAGCATGTTCACGTGCTACCAGTGGGGATGGGAGGTAAATCTCTATACTCCTGGGTACTCCCTACTGTTCAAGTTTCTGGTCTTTTTTGTTTATTTGAACCCTACACATTTTACATTCTGAATGCTGTACATTCTGATTAGAATCAGAATTTCAGTATCCCCTGTGCCTCATCCAGGCAGATGAGCACTGATGATGAGAAAGCATTACTGGTATAGAAAAGAACTATTCATAACTAGTGTATATTGCTAAATAAAGATCAAACCAAACCAAATGCTGTTAAGTTAATCTAATATGAATAGGTACATTTAAAACCACTTTGTGAAAGGGTGGGGAAGCTCATGCTGTTTTTCCTTTGGGGTTTTTTCAATGTAAAAAGAAAACAAGGAAATTTTATATACAGGCCTATATGGATGCAACTTAAAATACATAAAAGTCAGGAAATTTGAAGTTGTAGCAAAGTAAAACAGCCAAATTGTGTTTATTCATCTTAAAATGTGATGCCATGAATAAAACATGATCTGTTAGGAAGAAAATCAGTACATGGAAGATGGTAAAAGAGACCTAACTTGGACAGTATTTGAGAGAAGGGGATAATACGGTCTGACAGGCTGAGAGTTGGAAGGGTCTAATCATCTCTATAAATAGACAGAGAAATAAATAATAAGGGAACTTTTATGAGCATAGGAGACTTAAATTTTCCAGACAGAGACATAAATACCATCAATAATAGCAAGGTTTCGATATTCTTAGACATTTCAGATGACTGACTTTTTGGTACAGAAATTCACCCAACAACAAGGTGTGGGTTATTTTAGGCTTGGGGGGGGGGGTGCAGTTTGTGAGTGTGTGAGAAGAACCTTGCAGAACAGCTGAGCAAAAACTGATGTTCCTGAGGAAGAAGTGATTATGAATGAATTCGGAGCTTCTTAATTTGCACGATGGACAAAAATAAATCTATAGCTAAGGCTTGGTACAAGGCAAAGTTTTATAAAATAGAAAAATCAGTGAAAGAACACGATTGACCTGAGGAACTCAGTGATTTGAATGCAGTAAAGGATGGATTTACATTAAGAATGGAGCTGGGCAGGAGGGAGAAATTGTAGGAAAGGGCTAGAGTCTCTGAAGGAATAATAACTAAAGCAACATACTAAGAATAGATACAAAACATCCAAAGAATGAGAAGCCTTGATTATAAAGGAGAACTCTTTTGCATGCATTATAACATACACAAGCAAAGGAATGATGGGTAAAGGTCTTATTGAACTGTACCTTGCACAGAAAAGTAAAACAAAGGCATATTGTTTTTAACTACTGGAACAATAAAGAAATAAAACAATGAAGTAAGGCCATGACACTGATCTGAAGGGTAAGCTGGGCATGTCTACATTATTCTTGATGTACAGCTTACTTGTTGAATAAATGTTTTTCCCCAATTTCAAGGAACTGATGTACACAAAAAGATACTGAAAGGATAATGATGATAAAACAATAGGAATTAGATCATCTGAAAGGGAACTCAAATATATGTAGCTTAGTGTGACAAAATCATTGGGTTCATATTATCTTTTTTCTGGAGTACTGAAGACACCGACAGATGGAAGAACAAGTAGAAAAGATTTTAAATATATATCATTTGGAGATGATACTAGATGACAGAAATATGCAATGATGGATGGGGCAAATATGCCCAAGAGGAGTGGGGGGAATGTATGTCAAGTAATATCATGACTGTTAGTTTGACCTCAGGACCATGAACATTGAAATCAGATTTGAAACAAGTGATTAAAAACATATATGAAAATAAAAATGGGAGAAATTACAATGAGATTATCTGTGGTTAAAATCATTACTTTCTTTCTTAGACAAGGATAATGTATCATATCTAGTATATTTAGATATCATAGAAAATGCTTATTGTTCTCATAGAAAACTCATACTTTGAATGGCAGTGATGCCAATTAGTATTAAAATTATTCAGTTGGATAAGAAGCTGGATAAACAGAGGCAATAATAGGGTATATTACAGGAAAGTTGCTTGTTGTGTTTCTCAGAGATTACTTTAGGGGCAATCAAAATGGTTATTAGTATCCTAACAGCAAGAATTAGGTGTGCACTCATAAAATTCATAGGAAACACAAAGTTAGGAGGTTTTAACACAGTCAAGAAGGACTCACTCATCACTTGAGAAGGGTAAGACGATTTTGTTGGCACAGATAATTTGAACTGGATAAAATTTAGCAGTCCTCCTTACTGCCCCTTTAAAAAAATGCATAATTCTAGGTGTAAACATGGAACTGATTAATTGGAAACGTTGAAGACTGGAAAATACAAGTGTAAAAGCCAGGAAGGGGGCTTTGTGCAAAGAGCTTATACAGTTCTGCAATGGATGTGGCAAAGTATTTTCAGTAGAGCTACAGAAGTGTAGGCACTATTGGAGAGAACCTCCTCTGGAATTCTGTACAAAGCATTATTCACCTGTGTTAAAAATGATGAGCTTAAATCAGAATTGATGCAGAGACAACCTACTTGGATGTTTAGAGCAATGAGTATCTGTCACACAAAAACAAATTTTCAGTTTCACTTGTTTTGCTTAGCAACAGAGTGGCTGAGGAATATGAGGATTCTTTCTCATAGACAACACAAATAATACAGAATGAAGAAAAGGTCTAAAAACTGGGCCATGAGTAAACATAGTCTCAAATTTAGAAGCTTTCCAACAATCCAAAAAGTGAAGTTCAGAAGGGACCTTCCAAATTCCTATAAAGAGGCAAAATTATTTTAAGAGAGAGCTCTAAATGTTGATCAAACAGACAACAAACATAAACAAAAAGTCCTTAGATATCAAAAGTTAAGATTGCTTATTGAGTTCTTGAACATATACTGAGCTGTAACATTAATTAAGTTTTGAAAAATGTGTCTGGCACTTTGTTTGCACTGCATTAAACACATGCATTTGTGATCCCAGTGGTCACTCAAGGAGGCCAAACAGGAATTTTTTCTCCACTCAGAGTATTAAGTAACAATTGGCTTCTTGTCTGATTGTTCATCTCTTTCTGATGAAGTACTGGAATTCGGTCCGAGCTGGAGATAAGACTGTTGGATGATACACACTGATGTTCCTAAAAGACTGGCATTCCTTGAGTATGTCTCATACACGTGTCTTGCTTGTCTGACAGATGTGAAAGCTATTGTTGGATATGGAATCAGGATGCACTCTTCCTCCAGACTTGTATGACTCCTTCTCCACTACTGCAAAGTGTGGCCAAGGCCACTTTCTCAGAATGTCTGGGAGCTGTCTTTAAGAAATATTCTGCTATTGAAGGCACCCAAGCCAATGGTAACATTCTTTTAAGTTACATGTGGTATGTTTAAAGAGTGGCTTTTTGCCTTTTTTTTTTTTTTATTATCCAAAATTTATTGGATGTTGAAAACATTCAGTGGTCAGTGGACTAGATATTGATTGCAAGGCTTGTGCTGTATGCTCAAAATTTATCCAGTCCAAAAAGCTTATAACTGTGTAGGGATCAGAGCAGTCACATCTCTCACTTCTGAATTTAAATCTTAATCAAAGGATCATGCTAGCACAGTATCTGCATTTTACAAGAAGAACTTTATAAGACTTCTGCCACAGTTACTTCCTTCTTTCTGCAACAGCTTTAAAAACAGCCTTCGGAGTTTCACTGAGCATGAAGTAGTTCTTTCCATGCATCCCATCAAAGTAATAGAAGAGCTTCTTCTCATTAAGAATGCATTAGTTCAGTCTATCACCATACCAGTTCTTTCTTGCAGTCTTTGAAACGTGACACTTTATTGCCACCTCCTTCTGCCTAGCAGGCAGGCTGTGTAACTCAGCAGACAGCACTACACTTTTAGAGGGAGATGGTTCTTTCATTAGACCCCCATACTCACTAATGAGTGAAAATGGAGCAGGCGGGATTTTTCTCAACAACTTGTGCAGCTCAGCCAAAAGACTGCCACAGAACAAATCAGCTGAAACTCATTCAGTTACACTGATTTACAGTAATGAAGCCTGAGTGTCAAAAATGCAGAGGAATCATGAGCAAATTTATCAGAGTAGAGTAGACCACAAACTCGCACACATCTGTCTGCAGACAAAAATGGGCATATTTTGGAGCAACAGATAACTAACATCTGAAAGCTCTGGGTAATCCTTATGGCATTCTTGGTATTATGCATGGACACATCAATCATCAAACAGATTTCTCAGATGAGGTGAATATTTTGAAGGAAGCAAGTTCATTAAAGCATTTCCTACTCTGCTTTTAGAAGTTTGTTCCAGAGGCTGGAGGAGATGGATGTGACCTTGGACCTGAATGCCAGGACCCCGTGGCGTTCCATACACCACCTCAATTTCCCCACCAGTAAATTGGGGAATAAGGCATCTTAATCCTTTACCTCATGTGTGTTTGACAGGTGACTTAGGTGACTGATATGGCTGGAAGGGCCAAAGTCCGACATGTATGCCATGACAGCCCAATTCCATGCCTATGGAAATCTGTGGCAGTGACCCCTCTGTCACCACTGCAGCAGCAGCAGCATAGACAGGCCTCTTCCCAGTTAAGCCTCCAGAAGTTAATGGAGGAATCATACTTAGTTACAAATCATCTTTTCAGTAGCAACTGGTTTAACCTTCTCTGTCACAATACAATGCCGACTTCTGATATTTCCCAGAAGCCACTGCTTGAAAAATTGCCAGAGGCTCTGTGAGAGATGTCCAATGAAGACCATGCTTCTGACCTGTTTGAAGGAGCACGAGCTCAGATTCCATCCAGACTTGCACTGTTTCAGATTGAGTAGATGTAGATGCACTGAACCTGAAGCTTAAACTACCTGTTTGCTTTGGCAAACTGCAGCTCTCCAGAGCAGATGTGATTTTAGGATCTGAATCTCATTTTAAATGTTCTGTTCAATCTAAGTTGACCATCACTATGGTATCCAAGCAGCAAAAAATATAAATATTATTTATGTGACAACAGCTTGGAAACTACAAGAACAAACAGGCACAAGCATTCAAATCTCAAGTTACATGTAAATTCAGTATTTGGAAAACATAATAAAACTAAATAGAAGTAAGAGAAACAAACATGGGATTTCCTTATGACAGTCATGAAAATTACCCTATTGACCTTATAATATTAAATTTGTCAAATGTTATTGCATTTAATACTATATTTCCTCAGAGTCATAGCACTGAAAAGCACAATGTAAATATCAGAATCCATCAGACTTCTGTTGTTGGAGAATACTAAACAACTGCATATATATATATATATATATACACACACATGCTAATTTTAACAGTGATAATTTGCAAATCAAAATACAGTTCTCTATATATTTTTGATTTTCAAAATATACTTAATGTCTTTATTCTGAAACAAAACAGTAAAGAGGACATGAGGGAAAAGATCTGGGATTTAGTGATCCAGAGTTCTAAATGCAGTTTATGCAGAAATAATTCTGGGTCCTTTGTGTCTAGCAAAAGACATAATGACTGACAGCAAATGACAACTACAGATGGAGCTTCCCTGTTTTGAGCAAAGACCCCAGCATTTCTCTAAAAGGAACAGCACTGCCAGAGGAAGAGAAACAGTTTATCTTTTCCATTCTGCTTTCAAAAGCCTCTTCAAAGTGAGGTGGTGAAGTGGCTGGTGGCTTGAAGGGAGAGGAAAGAAATGGAAATAGAATGGAGTTTAGATTAAATATGGGGCTGCCGTAGAAACTGTCCAGGCCTGCTGAAGTGACACTATTTATTTTGTACACCTAATTGGCTGATAGAGTTTTTTTAAAAGCTGGACCAAGAGCTGAATAGTCAGTGGCAGTTCTCCAGAGAACTTTTTATACTGGAAAAGGAAAGAAAGAAAAAACCTGTCACCTTTCTCTTAACAGAAAACAGGCTTGAAATTCAAGTTAAATTTTAAGTCAGAGGGAGATTTGCCACTGATTTTGATAGAGCCAGAAGCCACTCCAGATATTTTCTATTTTCAGAGAGATACATTTGACTACCACCAATCAGCTGTCCTCTATTGCCGGGGGGGGGGGTTAAGTGTTTTTTAACCTTCATGGCAATGTCTATATTAGGGAATTTTTGTTAAAATTTCTCAGCAGTGCTACTGCCTTTACAGTACCAGTCAATGCTATCAATTGTATAGCGCTGGTCTCTCTAGATGCTTATATCTGCCAGTTTATTAAACACTGTGTCATGTAACTCTGCACAGTGCTAGTCAACATTACTTATTTGTTATTTAAGAGTAGCATCTGTATCTAGGTTCATTAACTTTACCTTTTAGTGAGTTTGACTTGAACCACTCAGAGTTTTTACTTCGGGTGGAGCTCGAACCATACTGGTCATTCACTGACCTTTCAGTGCTAATGATGTAAGACAGGTGGATAGAATTGTTTGGGGCAAATTGTTACTGCCATTTTACTTCTCCACACGAAACATGAACTGGACAGATGTCTTGGAGTAAAGGGATATTTAAAGGCACAAAAGTTGTTTTTACATTAATTGCAATATTATTGCCTTGGGTAAACGGGTTCTGCATCTTTTGCCAGTGTTCCAGAATTTCATCTAAACTCTTTCTGTTTTGAATGATGTACATTTCTCTGTTTGATCTCAGGGGACTGTTAACTTCAAAACCTAATAAATACTGTTAAAAATATCAGCTTTGTTAAATAATTAATTATTAATATTGGTAGCAGAAGCAGTCAATTAATCTGTCACTGTTTCAAATAGATATAAATATTTGGCTTTAGGGCCATTGTGGCTACTTATTATTGCCAAGTGAAGCAATAGGATATCGTATTCACCAAAAATGTCTCAAATAACCTTTGCCATCCATTAGAGAGGAAGAACAAGTCCAGATCAAAGCTGTTGACCAGCTGATGCTCTCCTAAAGCTCAGGCTGCTTTTTTTTTGTCTTCCAGATTCACAAACTCTTAATGAATCTGTTTTTCAACAGCCAAAAATCTGCAACTCTTTTGACCTCTGTTCATTTCCACTTTTGCATGGAAGTTCCAAGACCAGACTTCAAGTGGTGAAAGTTAGGGATTCCAGAAGATTCAGCATAGAAAAATACTGAGAACTGTATGCAAAAATAAATAGTCCCCACATTAATGAAGATGCCTATTTATAGACTAAAGTGGTGGGGCTTTTTTTCAATACCTCTCTTTTCTGAACAGTTTTGAAAACGTTCAAGAATTCAAGTTTGCCATTTACATTGCAGACTGCTGTCTTCTGAGAAGTGTCAGTCGCCTGCTAAGAGATTTCAAAGCTGTCCCACTGCACAGCACACAGTCATGGATCTACATTTAAAAGCCTCAACGTCAGTAGAAGTAAAAGATGCTATTGGCACATTGCAACACCTTGTCTAGATCTAAGCACCTAGTCCCTGGTGCTTATCTATAAACTGGACATCCCCAAAATTGCTTGTCAGCTGTGCAGGAATTTGTGATGATATTTTCTGCCTTATGATGTGTAATCAGTGATAATCATAGAAACAAATGACTGATAAAAAGAGCCAAACATTTTAAAAACAAACATAAAAACACCAAAAGAACAAATTGCTTTTCTACAGTGCAGAGGAAACATCCCTAAAATCTATATTAGGTCACTATTGTTGGCTTTTCCAATGGGAATAAAGGTAACTAACACCATTATGTGAGTACTCTTTGTATCACATGTCAAAGATTATGCAATAACAACATGTAAATTTTTTTTGTGATCAGTATTAGGGATAGCAGCAGCACCCCAACCTGCACAGGCATTTGTGGAAGCTTACCACAGTCTTCCTGAGAGAGCTCTTAGAGCTCTTCGTGCTGACTAGCGTAAAAAAGCAAACAGGTTTCTCAATGAGAGATGTGAAAGGAAAACCAGCCCAATTCAGTATTTCACTGAAGAACAGTAAGTGTGGTACATTAAAGTTTCACACACTTCCAAATTTTCTAGTTTCTACTATTACTTGGAACTACAGTCTGTATCTCTGAAAGTGTGCATTACTTCTTTAAATAAACAGGAACCACACACCATGTACTGAAGAATGAACTCCAAGCTTTGGTTATTATAAACATCAACAGTTTTAAAGTTCAGGTTCCTTTTTTTTTATCCCCGTGGACATCTGAGGTCAGAATTCTTTGGAGGCCCTGGCTGCCTGTGTTGAGGAACAATCTGTGGAAAGACTTCATTTCCCTGAGGAGAAGCAAACCTACGTGGAACATATTCTGTAAACCAGCACATCAGACAACCACAAAGATATCGGGGACCTGCAGGTCTACTGTGATCTGTACAAACACCCATTTGCTGCACTGGCTGCAGCCCCACTCCATACCCCCCGAAAGTCCAAATCCATGTTGAGGAAATTTCAGAAATTTATGATTTCACAGGCTTTAGGATGTCATTCGTGTGTCCCTGGTTTAATACATACAAGTTCCAAGTAGTTCAGATGCGTATCTCTGTAAATTAAAAAGGTTACAGCACTTGCTGAGGTATCACTTCCAAAATATTCTTCAAGCAGTGTTCACTGAGCAGCCTACTGAGGAATAGATTTCTTGACTTTCTCTGGGGGACAAATACCAAATTGCATGTAACTCAAAGGCTTAAAGTGCCAGAACCTGTCTCCTTGTAAATTCACTTCCACTTTTATCACCTTGGAAGAATCCCAGGCCCCAACCAAAATTTGCTAACATGGAAGTAAGTTCAAAACTTAAACCTCAGACATCTATAATATTTAATATTTCTTCCCACCTGAACCATATTTTCCTTTTCAGAGGTGTTAAATATCAAAAGCCTATGTGTACTTGGAGAGGGAGCCTCAGCCCCTCTGATAGGCAAGGTGCTTACCTACGGTACACAGTGATGTGATTAAAAAGCAGATCTGAACTTTGGTGTTTTTTCAAACAGAACATGTATTAAAGTAACAAGGAAGAAATATTTCAGCCTCAGAGATCTACATAAAAATCCTTAATGAATCTTTTCATTATTTCATTTTTATTATTCTAAATCTGGGATTTAGAATAAAAAATACAATTAAACTTTTGAAACTATGTAGCAATACTTAAACTGCTTTGCAGTTCAGATTAATTGTGGAAATATATAATTCAATTTACAGATGTCAATAGACTAAAAGAAGTTAGCAGTGACAGTGACATGGTTTAATCTATCCTAATGGACTCTTCAATATTCAGAAATGTGACCATATTGATTATGCAATTCATACGGGATAAAAAGAGGCAATGCACATTTGTGGCCACATTATACCCTCATCACTCCTGACAGCACTCCCAGCTTATCTAAAACAACATTCAAACCGCACATTGGTTTCCCTTGTGGCTTAATTCTCATTATTCACTGAACTCCTTTTTACTAGAAACTGACTGAAGAGCCAGATTCTGAGCTCATTGTTTGGTTTTTTGCTGACTACAATGAACGGCCTTCTCAGTTTCCAAGCCCAGCATTTCTATACACTCAAAACAGTTGCAACCACCAACTAGTAAAATAAAAGCAGGTCAGGGATGGGGAGGCAGATGAGTGAAAAGATTGTACACGTGCTCTTCAGAAAGAATGACACTGAAAATTAATAAAAGATTTGTTCATAGCCTGTAGCAACAAATGACATCAATCAAGCATGTGAGATGTGTGTCCCAAAACAGAAAAAAAAAGGGGGGGAAGGAGGGGAAGCATTCATGGGTGTATATCTCTCAGCTTGAAATAAATGGATTTATATAATGTTACTACTCCAATTTGAAAAACCATAATTCCTCACAAGAGAAATAAGCAGAGAGCACCAGTAAAAAGAATTTTCAGTCACAAGAGGTTCATGCTGATGACAATTGTAAGAATACTGTCTTGGTTTTTCTGACGATCTTTTCTTGGTTTTACAACTCCTCTGCTTTATTTTTTTCTGGTGGATGAAGACAGTGTAACTTGCCAGTGGTTCACTAAAAATTACGGCTGTGAGAACCACATACCTCACCGTTCCAAGGCCAAGTGCCGGAGATGACTGCCACCTATGCCCTCTACACCCTGGACTGTTTCGAACCAGAGAAAAAAGTAAAGGTCCCTTTACCTTATCAAGGCTTCCTCGTGGACCCTGGATCTTTGCCAACTCCATGTCTCCAGTCCTCCCTCCCAAGATTCTCCTGACTTTACACTAGCAGTTGTCCTATGCAATGGCTTTGCAGCAGGTCGGTGGAGACACTCTCACACTGTACTTGAGGCTGTGAGTGCAGCTGGTCCACACACTAAAGCAATCTGACATTTAGCTAGCTCATTTAGCCATGTAATTTTATCACTTTATGATTTTTGGTTAAGCTGATGCAGTGGCTTTCAACTTGTGGGACAATTATGCCTCTAGTCTATACCTACTTCTCCTGGAAAACCACCAAGAAAAAGTGGTTTCCTGCCAGTTGACTCACATTTCCTCTTAAAAGTCTTCAATGAAAAAATTTAGAGGATAGCAAAACTAGCATGAGCTACAGCATATGATCAGTTCTGATTTCGTCTTCAAATGGTTGAAAATATAATGTATGCCTTGATTAACTGCTGCAATTGTTAATTAAATGATTTGGTAAAACATGGACCTTAAATCTATTATTCTGAATTTATGTGGTCAGTTAAAGAGCCTCTCACAATCAGAATTTTTTTCCATATGAGCAAGTTATCTAACATTTTCTTGGACAAACATGATGGGTTTTTCTTTGGTTTCTCACTGCATACAAGGTTTCCCACATAACTCATTCTAATACCTTTTCTGGTATCCTTAGGAAATCAGAAAATGCCATTGCACAGGGTAATCACACAGAGATATAAACCCTGCTTTTAAGGGGCAACTATTTTATACCTTGGTCTAAAAGATCAACTGCACTACTTTAGAATCAACTATTTACAGGTTTAGTCAGGAACTTCTCCATATGCAAAGAAGCCCCATGAAAACAGGTTATGAAGAACTCTTGATAGCACTGAGTGTTTGTGTTTCTGATTTCTTATGTTTCTGAGTGAGAAAATGCCATATGGAATGTTCTCGTTATATATTCCCACCACCACCTTCCTAAATTTATAGGTGCATGTTTCTTATGCCAGCAATACACAACTAAATGCCCAGTGCTGGCCACCGTGGCATGTATTTTTCAATACTGTCTGTTTGACTTTTGTCTCCTCCTTGTCTATTTAAACAATAGGAAAAGCAAGTGGTATTTACTGCAATGTCAGTGTCAAGAAACTGATCCAGCTCCCATCAAAATTAATGGAAAAACTCCCACTCTTTCAGGGGGTGTCATTTTAGACTTACAATGGACAGGTTTCTCAGGATAAGGAGCCATCTTCATTCCCAATCAGGTGTCTTACAGTCAGACAGGTGCAACCATGTCCTGCACACCCATTACGCCTGACCCAATAAATCCTGCCTGTTTTGAAAGCCAGATTCAACCCCTAGACCACACCAGTACTAGTCCTTTGGAAGGCAGCAATCAAAGGTTGTAAAACTCCTAAAAATGTTACTTTTTTCTGGGTTAGGCACCTGGCCACATTGTGCATACAGCATTTCCACCTTTCTTGTCCTATTAAAGTGAACATTCTGTATTGCTTAGGTTATGAAGTATTTCATAGTACATATAGAGCTGAATTAGCATTACAAAATCAACTTTAATACCGATAGATTTCCAAGGCTGCTTTTTTTGTCTGATTATGTTATTTTTCACTTTTGTTGGACAGCACTACCGTTTTCTACGCTTAGTCTCTTTCTTTCAGCTGACTGCACTTTGTATGCTGTAAAAAACGTTTGCCTTTTTATCCTTTTTTTATGTATTGTCATATGTTTTTTCCCAGTCCTGCAGTAGCTACTTGGTTTGGTGTTTATTTCATGTAGCAGAAAATACCTCTCACAGAAAAGCAAAGGCAGCCTGACAGCAAGCTTCTCTCTGGGCATGTTGACATCATCCTCCTCTCTGAGCTCTAATTCAACTTTCAACACAATGCCTAAAACCACACAGCCTCTGAGCACAAAGGATGAACACGAGAGCACACTTGTGCATTCTGTTGCCCTGTAAGCAAATTGCCTTGTTAATGAGGAATCAGTCAAATAATGGGTTTGATAGTCTGCGTTTAGATTAGCTAAGATAAAGTGCAAAAGTGGGGTTTTTTTTAGCGTAGCACAGACAGCAGCACATCCTGTTCAGAGTTTGGGGCTATGAATGTCATTGACTAATTCTTCAACATCTCTCACATGAAAAGGCACCATGCAGCTATTTCACGTGTCATAACTACTCTTTGCAAAAAAAAAGGAGGAAGCTAGGATTTTTTAACTTCATCGATAGGCCAAACTGGAGCAGCACTTTGCAAAGTGCATATATACCTCATAAAAGATATCTCCTGCTTTCAGCTGTCTGTTTATACTTCCATGGACTATACCTGGAAGAAGGAGGGAAGAATGTCATTGCTGTCATGTAATAGATAAGGAAAAGAAATTCTGTGGGTACATGCATAAGACCAAAGTTTGTGGGGTGAATATTGCTTTCTCTGCTCATCATGATAAGAAATCAGTGCATGTACAGAAAAAAAACTGGAGATTGGATAAGGTGCTATGAATTGCTTCTTCATGCTACCTTGTTCATGTAGACATACATGTAATGAGTTGCATCTCAACTCTCTTCCAACAGCCATTTCATTTCTGAATGCTCCAAGGTGGTTGCCTCTCTGAGCTCTGCATTTCAGCAGCTGCAAGTTGATGGAAGAGAGGAGGAAAAAGACATCCATATTTTTTAAAGTTTTCCATTCCAAGCTAAATAGCTTGGATGAGAGAAGAGGGAACATAACTGAATCACACAGACAATCTGTTCTTTCAACTGGTGGGGTTGATAGGTTAAAAGGTTTTTACAAATAAACAATTAAAAAAAAAAAAAGCAAGTATTAGCTTCTGCATTTGACAGAAGGCTGAAATTATGCTTTGCTCTGTCCCACATAAAATACTAAAATATGGAAATGTAACATTATCTATCCCTCTCTTGTAGAACTAGTACATTCTCTTCTTATCGTGATGTCTGATCTGGTAACACTATTCAAACTCAAGCCAAAGTATTTCACCACTTGAGTTATCACTTAAACAAAAACAACATGAAGAAGCTCATAATAAACGCATCACAAAACCCCACTCCTTGGCCTTCTAAAATCTTGCTTGTTTTGTTTTGACAAGGAGAAGAGCCCATCAAACCTGCCTGACCAGCTTCCTCACTGGGACACAATCTGAAGGTAGACCATGTCTTCCACAAGCAGCTCTTCGTCATCCTCGGCACATTTTCTGCAGTGCTGGATGCAGGTGGGCAAAGCAATGAGACTGTCCTCTCAGCTGGGCAGAAGAAAACCGTTTTCTACTGATTTTGAATTTCCCTCATTTTGACAGAAGAGCGGTTCTGTGTTGGCACATACGGTGAGTCAGATTCAGGGCTGTTATAACCTTAAAGTTGGTGACAGCTTCCTCTCACCGGTATGTCAGGCTAAAGACACCTGGTTGGTAGCAGTCCTGGCCACACTAAATGTTAGTCACTGACTTCACATGCTCTATTAGTTGTGATATGAACAGCAGAAAGTGGTTCCATAACATCTATGCCTGTAGGAGACTTTGTATTTCACAGAAATATCCATATATACACTGGACCTTTATTCCCCAGTGACAGGACAGGGATAGTATCTCAGCTGTTTAGGTAATTTGTTCTAAATAGACTATGTAAAAACCCTAGCCATTCTCTCTGTCTTTTAAAAAGTGGTTCATTTCTTCGATACAGTTGACCTCAGAGATTTGCCACCGCATGTACTGTAATTTGAATGAGAAATACGCTGCTCTCGAGATTGAGTCTAAGCAGAACTCTGATAAATTGATCTTTGTAAGATCCACTGTGCTGCTGTGTTTAAAAAAGCCAGGAGCTAGCTATTAGTTCTTCTTTTATTATTTCATTTTGTTCTCTTTCAATAGACTATTTAGACTACAGCATGCTGAAAAATTGGAATGAGGCTCCCCAACAGATATTAGTTGCATCTGTATTTTTCCTTTTGCCAGGAACACAAACCACACAATCATTATGGCAATCAGCACAAAACACATCATGTTAAATCCCTAATTTCTTTAGCATAATATGAAGTCTCTCTTTCTCTCATATTACCATTCTGGTCTGTCAGGTATGTGAGGTTTTTCAAGGCAACAGGTGTTTTTTGAAATAAAATACAACCTTCCCTTCAGCTTATTATGTGAGAGACAGCAGCTGCAAGTATAATGCTGAGGGACACGTGGTCTATAAGACACCCAGAAGAAAAATACTCCTTGTTCCACTTGTTAAGGTAAAGCACAGATGTTGCTTCAGTGATAAGCATGAGCATAAGGCAACCACAGTCTGCTCCATGTTGTAAATGCAGAATCTAAGATTTCAGAATATTTAGTAAGCTGCAATCAGAATCACCGGTTTCTTTATGTAAGGAAAGCTAATATAATGTCTAAGCTCATAGTCCTAACAAATACTCCTTTATCACAGCTTGCATTACACTATCATCAACAATATGCTAGGGACTATTCACAGACCTGGCAGATAAATTATTAATAATCTTTTATATGGACTCAATTATGAGTACCAAATAGTGACAAATGCATAAATTAAAACACTTACTGATTTAAACATTTACAGATAGTGCATATTAAAAAGGTTTTAGTCATTTAGAATGTTAAATGCAATACTTTTCCGTGTTTTGTGTTGGTACTAAGGCTATTTCTGGATCACTCAGATCTAAACTGTTGAAAAATCAACTGCAAAATAATGATGTCTAATGAATGCAATAACCAAGCTGGAACTGATCCTTTCCAGGGAGCAATCCTCTGCTCAGTCAGCTTGATAATTCCTCCTCTTCCCCTCCCACCCCCCATTTATTAATTTTCCCTAATTTCTCTGAAGAATAAAGTACATACATTATAGCTTATAGTATAATTGTTTAGGATTTTTCAAATAAAAAGAAAGTGCAGCATTTTCTTTGAAACACAAAGATCCTCTTGAATTCTCTGTCTCCTTACTCCCTCCTGTTTCCTAGGCCTAACTAGGTCAGAAACTCTGCCCTACAAACAAGAACACATAACACTACAGAAAAAAAACCACAGATCACAGAATAATTCAGTCATCCTGCTCTGTGAGCAGGCTAGTTGCTTTGGCTGCCTTGAAGAATATTTATTTGGCCTTGCAACATGAATCCCAGTAGGCTGTAGGACTGCACGTGTTTCTTGCTACAGTGTTCGTTACATGGAGCAGCAGCTGCAATCCACTGGGAAATGTACAGAGAAAGGCCTGGTGGCATGGACCTACTAGGAGTCAAAAGTTTCACACTCCTTCAGATTCAGGTCAAACTGACGCTGGCTCTTTTGTGTGTGGGGTAGGGTTTTTTTTTTCCAAAATCTATATTGGCAAGCTGTTTGTAAGATGAGTCCGCTCCTTGTCATTCTATCACCACCAGTTTTAGAGAAGACCAGCTTAAAAAATAAAATGAAAAGCACAAGTTCTGATCACAAGAAGTTCATAAAGTTGGAAAGTATTTTCATCATGAAAATGACAGCATAGTACTTCCTTACTGTAACATATGTAGTAAAAAGAGGGTCATTTAAATGGCTGACATGCTAATTTTTTAGTTTGCTATGTGGTTCCAAAAGGAAGAGATGTAAGTAATGAGAACAAACAATCAAAAGAACAAAATCTCTCCTTCAACTGGAATGACGAAACACATTACTAGCAAACGACCACAGGAAGTTACCATTGCTTGGGCTCACCTAGTGTTTGCTACTCATTTGCTTACACACGTTCTCAGTTGTGTCCCTGTCATGCAAGGAGCTTAGCAGCCAATGTGACAATTCAAATTACTTGTGACTGAGAATATTTATATATTTTGCATACTATGGTCTTCAACCTTTGGTGCTGTAAAAGGCAAGCAATCTCTTCTTATGAATCCACACAACCTTTCGTCCTTCCTGAACCATCTGTACTCAGTGGTTGGCTATGCCAGGCTATTGCTACTAGAAGAATTAATAATTCCGAGTTAATTCTGCTATTAAGATTCTCCTCTACTCAGCAATCAAGGTCGATCACACAGATGGCAAGACTTGTACACTTCTATCACTGGAAGAAAATCTGAGTAAATACTCACGTGTGTCTTCACGTCACCTTCAAGAATCTTGCTGTACCTTAGAAACTCCGCAACACTCCCATTCAGCAGCCTATCAAAGGCTTCAACATACGGTGCTATGCCTACAAAAGAGCATTCTATTATAATGGTTTCATAAAGTACATAATGCATAGGACACTCCTGTGTAACAGATGGAGGAGATATACCATAGAAACAGAGGAGATTGCTGTAACTTCATTTCTGATTTGTGAAGTCAGTGAAAACAGATGTATAATTATTTTTTGTCCTAGCTAGAAAACAAACAAAAAAAAATCCTGCTCTTGGTAGAACTTGAATAGAAACAAGAAGAGAATTTACTGTGTACAATACAGTGTTTGTCTTAAAATGACAGGTGCTAAAATAAACACCTCTTGTCCCTTCAAAGGCCTAGTGACCTGAGAAGTATGATTGTCTTAACAAAATTCTCCTGTTGTACTTTGACCAAGTATTATCCCCTGAAATAAATCTGCACTGTACTCAACAACTATTTTTATACTACCCACCCATTCCTGAAGGTCTTTGTATTGTTTGGTGGCTTTGAATAGCAACCAATTCCATTTACAGTAAGAGAGTCTTTAGAATGGGTTGACAGTAGATTTGTGCAGTGAGATGCAGCTTTGTAACCTCCTATTTTGTCATCTCACCTCACCTCACAAAACTGTCACTGGATAAAGAAAGCTCAAACAAGTCCTCTAGATGATATATCTCATTGACTACATATATGTTATACACTCTAACATTACAGGAATAAACCTGCTGTTTTCTGTATGATATACGGAGCAGTTTCCTGATAAAATGTACAATCAGAAAATGCAGATGAGGCTCAATTTCTTGTGCACCTAGTTTCTATGTGGCTCTATGTACCTGTTGAGATAGCAAAAATAATCTTTCCTTGGATGCCTCCCAGCCCTCCCTTTACTCCCTGACATATCCTCATGTCTTGTCTATGCCTCAGAACCTTTGCCAGATACAGCATGAGTGACACACAGGTGAATTTATGGCATATGTAGGATCTGAGAGACCAAGGTTAAAATTGTTCCCAACCTCTCTCCCTCATTAATGAAGCCTGAAGATTGCTCTGAAGAGGCACCAGGCTTTCCTCAAAAAATCTGCTTTAACCTTCTGGCACTATATGACAATTGTGTCCAAATTCATAATCTTTGAAAGCCCCCTTTATTCCACAAGAGTCATCTGTCTCCTTGACAGAAAAAAAGACAGGCTCTGGCAACTGGAGTTTGCAGTGGTCTGTGTGAAAAAGAAAATCTACTTAGCTAGGTGGAATTTCAAGGCTCCTTTTGTTCTCTTGATGTCATTCACCTATAATTCTAGGAATTTCTGGGCTTTCTTCCATATTAAGTGTTTGTGTGTAAACCCCTCAAATGACCCAGTGCACAAAAGGTTTTAGAGCTGAAGATGCTTCCCAAAGCCCATTTATGTTCTTTGTCAAAATCTGTGCATGTTTCCAAAAGAATCATTGTAACCTTTTACTTTAGAGCAGAGTTTTACATAGCAGTTCACCACATGTCCTATGCAATTGTCCTATGTAAAACTAGAAAGCAACCATGCTATTTTTTACTATTCAATACAGTTAACTCTCAGGAGCATTAACTAGAATTTGCTGTGGGCTGTGAAGAGCAATTGAATGATTTATTTGCAATCCTGCTGTTGTAATGCCATTTAGGAAAACAGTAAGGGTACAGGTCTCCCATCCTCCTCGTTATTTTGTTGTTTCTGAAAACACATTAACTGAAAAGTCAAGTTGTTGTTTTTCTTTTTAAATAATTGTAATTATGGATTGTTCTTTTAGGGGAGGGAGCATGGTAGAAGAAAGCAATACATCTCCATTTAAAAAAGGATTTAAAAAGATTCAAAAAAGGTCATGCTCTGGCTGAGTGTCAGTTTTAACGGAGAAAAAGAAAAGAGAACTGTAACACTGTTCACTCTGTAGCGACTGTGGAGGGCACGTGAACCTCTGCAGAGGCACAGTAACACAGGCATCCAGAACAGTGTTCATGGCACTGTAGGCGTATCAGTCACACTGAAGCTGAAGACTTTCCTAACTGTACAAGCAAAACCTAATTGCTGAGTCGCCGTGTGAGACAGCTCTGCCTCGAGATGTGGTGCAGGCTGGCAAGCGCCCCATGGTGCTGCTCATCTCAGCTTCTTACTGCAGTCTCCCAGTGGGTGTGTTTTATAATCTCACTCCAACAAGGTTTGTCAGCTGGTATCTTCTAGGGATCTGTTGGGATGCTAAGGCTCTGCTTCCCTGGGGAATAAATCTTTTCACCTGACTGAGCTCTTAGCTTAGGTCAAGAATATAAACAGTTTTCATGGTAAGTACCTCACGTGGCGAGTTATCTCCTGTTCTGAAAGCAGACCCGGTTCTGCAATACTCTTCTAGGGAGAATGCAGGAAAGGGCCAAGGAATACAGAAAGCAAAGGACATGGAGCTAATAAGGAGATATATGTTGGGGTTCTGGATGAAAAAACAAGCTCTCGAGAAAGGAAAGGGCACCTCTATTCAATCAAATTTGGAGCTGCCATGTTTATAGGGTTATTTACCCTATAAACTTCAGAAACAACAAAAAATTAAGGAGTGAAAAAATATGATTTGGTGATATGATGTGAATAAACAGACTTTTTTTTGTATATTCTCCACTGTAGTGGTTTGGAGATCCACTTGAGAAAAGAGGGCTCAAGAGACAGCAACATAAGGCCATGGATGTGTAGCAGTCCTTAGTGAGCTTATGAACAAATTCATATTTGATTAAGGGTATTAAATAATTAAATGAAGTGGGTCTGCACTTTGAAATTCAGAGAGAGCTGACAAATAAACACAGTGTTTATATTGGTGACCTCTACAGAAATATTTCTGCTGTAAATTTTGGGGATGTTTCATTCCTTCTGCTAATTGGGCTCAAGCAGACATCTTCATCTGGTGAGTTATTTACAACAATATAAATGTTAAGACGGAAAGAGTGATAAAGCTTGAGATATGGACAGTATATTTCAGAAACAGTCAAATCTTGAATTCTCTAGGGTATATTAACTTAGAATTATGTGTACAACTAAGCTTGACTTGTAATATTTCTAAATTAATTTTAAAAAATATTACTTTATTTTGACACAGAATTTGTAATGGGTGGGATTGCACTCCCTCTTAGAAGACAAACACATGCACTGCTTGCAATTTTTAAATAACAGAGAGATGGTACTTCAAAAAAACCAGACTTACTTCCATTGACTCCATTGATGCCGTCACACTCCATTCCACCAGAACTATGTGAACCTGAAAATAATGATTCGAGTCGAGTCACTGCTTTCTCCAATCTCTCCATCAAACCATGAGTCTCTGCCATTCTGAAAAAAACAAAAAGGACAGAAACAGTGTTGGACCCCTGTAAGTAAAGTCCATGCTTCATGCTACAGTTCTGTTCACCTCTGGCTTTTTCTTTTACAAACTTCTATGCAGTGAAGAAGCTGACATAGGGTACCTTGCTTCTTTGTCAACAGAGAATATGACCAAAACTGAGCTCAAGTTTTTCACTGTAAACAGCAGATTCAAACCATTGCTAGTGTAGCTTGGGAAAGTCTGCATGTGGGCAATTTGTGACAAATGTATGTGTGTGCTCCCAGTCGTATATTGAGACGACTGAAACAGTTACAGAAGTAACTGGTTAAAAGTTATGTCTACAATGATTTGCATCAGCCATTTATAGAGGCAAAAAGTACAGACCCAATTAATACTTGACAGAAAGTAAGACTTTAAATGTATACTCCCGGATTTTTAAAAAGGTACGTTTTGAAATATGTCTCACTCTTTCATACTTTGCAGTCAGCCTCAGCCACTTGACTGAAGACTACGCAAGAATCTAAGAAGGTCTTCTCTTTATTCTTCTGGTAAGATTTATCATCACTTTTTTTCTTAAAAAAGTATATGAATCAGTGTTTCCCAAGCTTTTTAAATCAAGCACTAATTAACCTTTGGAAAGGAAAAAAAATCCAGAGGTCTGCTTGTGCAGTACTGCTACAGTGCTTTTGATTTAAAATTAAATAAAAATTAGGTTAAATTTTTAACAACTCACACATTGTTTCTTTCCCCACAGTGTGGTTATCTGCTCTCTTACATGTGAAGCAGTGTAGGCATTGACATTTTTGAATACTGGCCAGTCTCTCATGGAAAAATGTCTCTCAATCCAGAGTGAGAATGAGTTTTATTAGCAAGTTTAATGCACATGTTCCTCACTTTGAGTTGTGTTTGATTCTGCTAAGTGACATTCAGTGGTGGTGGTGGTGGGGTGTTTGATCCATGGCTCATTAATGTGATCCTTGAGAACAGTTCCAGGCCAGCTCCCACACTAGGCTGCATCCCCTGCCCAGTACTGGGGTGTGCAGAAGCAGGAGCAGCAGCAGAACCTGCAACCCCAGCTGGGGCAAGCAGGTAGTCAGAGGCTCTCTGGGACCACTGCCTTGTGGCTGATTCCTGTTTGGCTTGTAGACTAGAAAGCTTTGGCATACCCGGGAATATATGTGTTAGTGTATCAGTTCCTAAAGAATAGCCTGCTAAAAGTGCTATTATTTTTAAGATATTAAAGCATAATACTAGATTCCAATAATCTGCAACACTATGAAACACTTAGCAACCGAAACAAACATTGCTGCAACAGTGTACCCAGAGCCAGTGGAGAATGCCTAAATGTTACAGTTAAAAAGTAACACAGCATGGAAAGAAATGGTTTTACTTACAAAAGAGTATTAATAATTATTAATAATAATAAAAAAAAAATTTTATTTTTAAAATGTAAGTGTGGAAGATTAGTTACTTGTGCTGAGTCATGCTGCCTGTCAAACAAGGCAGGACTTTCAGACTTTACCCTATAAATATAATGAGGTTTGACCTAAAAGTGAAGCAGGAGATTTTACAGCGAGAAACCCTTGGGAGAACTCTCCTCATGAGAATTTTGTTTGAAATTTATGGGTTTTTCCTATTTAAATGAAATTTAAAAAAACAAAACTCCAAAAGAGGATGACACCAGACTAGACACTGGCGTGCATACAAACACTGCCAAAATTTAGAGGGGCTCTCTTTGCTTACCACAGAATGGGCCAGGTTGGAAAGGACCACAGTGAGTCATGTGGTCCAAGCTCCCTGCTCAGGCAGGGTCATTCTAAAGCACATGGCACAGGATTGTGTCCAGATAGTCCTTGAATATCCCCAGTGAGGGAGACTACACAACCTCTCTGGGTGATCTGTTCCATTGTATGGTCACTCACACAGTAAAGAAGTTCTTCCTCACGTTCAGGTGGAACTTCCTGTGCATCAGTTTCTGCCTGTTGCTTCTTGTCCTATCACCTGGCACCACGTGGAAAGCCTGGGTCCATCCTCTTGGCACCTTCCCTTCAGATACTCCTAGACACTGACGAGGTCCCCTCTCAGTCACCTCTTCTCAAGGCTGAACAGGCCCAGCTCCCTCAGCCTTTCCTCATAAGAGAGATGCTCCAGTCCCTTAATCATCTTTATGGCCCTCAGCTGTACCTGTTTCAGTAGCTTCAGGTATCTCTTGTTGGGAGGAGCCCAGAACTGGACACAGAACTCCAGGTGCAGCCTCACAAGGGCTGAGGAGAGGGGCAGGATCACCTCCCTTGACCTGCTGGCAGTGTTCTTTCTTTATACTGAAAATGTATGCTACTCTGTTTGAAAAATCAATTCGTTAAAAAAAAAAGACAAACAAACAAATAACAAAAGCGTAATTTTTTGTAAGGGTAAAAAATCTTGGCATGAATGAGATGAATATATCAGGGGAGCTTCTGTAATGTTCAAACTTTCATGAGAATATTACACCTTTTCTTAAAACAAAGCACTGTTAATCCTCAAAAATATTATGAACACATTCTTTTCACATTTTACCCTGCTACATAAAAGCCTAAAATGGTGTCTCTTTCAAAAGTTATGTTTTCAACCAGTCTAAAGTCAGGGTAGTCTAACATAGCATACTAAGAGTCAACTCATTTAATCAGTACGTTAAAATACATTTCCAGTACAGTTCTTGTTTGTCTGTATTTGAAGATACAGTCGGGTAGGTTGTTTTTTTTTTTTTAATCTGCCTTAAAATGTTCCTTGATGATGTCTCCATATTTCACTAAAATAATATAAATAATTCTATGGCAGACCTGTTACTTTTTGGCCTATTTAGCCTGGTTTTGCCTGTGGAAGAACCCCATTGTTTGCTAACAAACTCAAGATGTTTGACTGCACGCGCCTGGAGGTCTGAGGAATATCACAAATGAGCAGATTTGTTATGTTCTACCCAACAAACTTCCCTCTGTAAGATGCTAAGAAAACACATTACAGTGTCAGAAGATCAGGGGAATAACCCAGTTCAATAACCCTATGGACATCTGTATGCAACACTTTCCCGCTGCAACAGTCTTTTGCTCACTATATTCTTCACAGCTTTATTCTATTCCCATTAGCTGGAGAATCACAGAATATTATGAGCTGGAAGGGACCCACAAGGATCATCAAGTCCAGCTCTTAAGCAAATGGCCCATACTGGGATTGAACCTTCAACCTTGATATTAATAGCACCATGCCTAACCAACGGAGCTAATCTCAGAGTCAGAACTACCACATGTTCTTCCAAAAACAGGTATCACCAGTGAGGCAATCACAGAATAATATAGTGTTATGGTCTTTTAAAACAGAAGTAGAAACTATTTTTACCCTAAAATTAGGGATGCCAAGTTTCTATTGTTTTTATACAGAATGTTACACTTAATAACTCAATTATCATGTTTACAGTGTGCCTCTTTATCTGTGTACTTTTATATTCATGAGTACACGCTATTTGCATCTATACTTATATGCATGAACGTAAGAATACACACAGGTATCCCTGTTATGTATGAATAAAGTGCAAGTACACTTCAGTGATTACCGTATATAACACTAAAAGAGCAAATCAGTTGTACATACAATAACCTCACATTTACATCTTGCTTTATCATCAACTGCCTAGGCATCTATCTTAAAAACAACACGGAAATTAACGCTCCTGTTCTGGAGCAAAGACTCCACTGAGCAAAAGCAGGAAAACTCTCTTCATCCATTCTCAATCTAAACATTGACATCTTTGTCTATATTTAGGGATTCATGTATTTGGTCCATATTACAACAACCTTCAGCATTTTCTTGGCCTATATTCAGCTGTTCGCCCAATTACTTATTCCGCTCTGCGCGGTCAAACAGATACCACAAAGCCGCAGCTCAGGAGGAGTCAGAACACAAATGGTACAGCTTGACTCTGAAGATACTGTTTGTGTGATATAGCATCAGAGCTCATATTATAAATAAATAATGAGACTGGTCTACTCACAGTGTCAAATAAAATCTTGGCATGTTAATGAAAATAAAGAGGATATAAATATGTCTGTGGGATGCACACACTCCCATAAAGCACATTTTTACATCAAGACAGATTCTCTATCTCACCTCTACTAGTATTTTAATTAAAGTTTCGATCTTGAAGTTGATTATCAGGGTTAATCATATATATCTTTTCCTGCATTTGATGCTGACCACCTATAAAGAGTTAAAAATGCTTCAACTCCCATGTATCCAACTGCTCTCTTGGTGGAGAAATACACTATCCTTCACTGAAAATAAGGTCACCTAAGAGCCAGGAAAGGTGTTAACACACATCTACTGACAAATCATTTAAACTTTGACATTGTTAACTGTCTCTTGTGCACAAAAATTAAGACAGAGGATCCACAGCTCTGCTCTGTTTACTGCTAATGATATCTTTTCTGGGAGTGCTAAAGGCATGTGATAATAGTACCATCTGTCATTTCTTCCCCAAAAGAAGTAAAGCCAAAACAGGTAGAAGAAAGCATATTGAAGCCCAAAAAGCAGATTTCTTTCTACAGACAGGCCTTGGGAGATCACTGCTTCTCTCCCCAGCTGTCTCAAAGCACAATTTATCTATTATCAAGGGGAAAAAACTTGGCTGCAGACCGAAATTCTCTAACATACTGATCCCAAACAGCAGTCAAACTGTAAATCAAAACACACAGGTATTATTCCTGTTACCATTCTATGTGACTTATGATGGAGGACCATATTGCTCTATCTCAAGAAGAAACAAGATGTAATGAGCGCACAGGGAAAAGCAGTATAGTAGCATAAGGGGAAAAATAAACACATGATGACTTATCAGGCATGTAAAAATGGTGGTTTGGAACAGAGGAATGGTGCCGCCTTGTAAAGTATGATATTACTCTGACAAACATCAGCAAGAGATAGCTTCACAGTTTGTTTTACTTCCTAGGACTCCTTTAATTTGAAGGAAAAAGAAATTACTTCTTAATTTATTTGGGAGCTTTTTCTCCCTTGATACAGGTTCTTTCAAATCCATCTAGCACCTGAAAAATTACGCCAGGTCTCATTCCTGCTCATCATCTGAGATGCTAGAAGTCAGATTTGATTCTCCTCTCTATGTCAAAAAAGGGCAGATGCCTAAAACAGAACATAGCCAGCATTTCATGTGGCATTTCAATTGTATCTACCATTCCTACACCATTTGGAAAATCACAGTGTTATTGGAAGTACAGCAGCCTGTACATGTGCTTTCTCTATTAAGTCTTTTAATAAATTGTTACTGAGATCTGAAATGAAATACGCAGAAACCCATACTGCCAGCTGGTGCTATCAGAGAGTCAGTCATGAACATTTTATAGATCCAAAGCACAGTGTCCTCTGAGAGTTCTTCTGTACCATATATGTCAACATACATCAAGGGAGTGGAAATGCATACATGTTCCTGAGCATCTCCCCAACTTACAAAAGTATCTTTTCTTCATTTCTCAAAAAAAGCACAGGCAGCCTGGGGTTGTAATTGCTGGCTTTCCTATACCATCATTCAAACATGTACCAACTCCAAGCCTGTGTTGAGCAGGGAGTCTTTTTGCCACCTTTGGCAAGAGACTCAAATTCCTGCTGCACCCCATACCGGTTCAGAGAATGAAAACACACTGGCCTGGGGCTGCTGGAATTGCTCATTCCCAGGCAGAGCTCGGAAGCAGCTTTGTACAGGCTGAGAAGTAAGGAGGAGCACCTGAAGATATTTGGGTTACTACCATAAAAGATTCTGGGTGGAGAACGAAAAGGGAGCACTGGTTAGAAGAAAGTATGTGTTGGTAGACCAATAGGAACATTACCTTGTATGGTTTGTGTTTTGTCTCACATTAGCTGTATGGGAGGAATGTAAACAGGCTTCTGTCCACTGATGTCCAAGTGGATTAAACCAGAGGACCTCTCTGTAAAGCCCTGTGTGAGGAGAATGATTTGGGTTTCAAATTAGAGCCTTTTTTGTTGTTTAGCCCCTAGATCTGCTACAAGCTCACTTGGAAGCAATGTACTTTTAAGTATAGAGAAAAAAAAAATCTTTTTTTTAAAAAAACCCAGTTAAAATACATTGGACTTTTGTGTTTGAACGGACGAGGGTTTTATCTGGGATAGCAAAAAGACAAAAAGGCTTTTTGTGGATGGATGGGCTGTTTTGGTTTGAAGCCTTGCCTGGCTCTAGTATACTCATCATAAAGTATTTCTCTCTATAGCTCAACGTGTGTTAAGCCACTGATATGCTATGAATGAGTCCCTTATTGCTGTGCATAACAGTGTGTTACCTCAATTACCTTGTCTGTGGACTTCTTTCTTTGGCATAACCTCTGTGTTTTTCAAGCACTATTTCTTATAAGCAAAAAAACCTCTTTATGTAGAAGAGGAACCTCTTCCATTTAACCCAAGTTTTTTTCCTTTTTCTGGCTTTATGCTGCTGGTACCACCAAGCATACATTTCTGTTTGCACTCTGCTTCTCTCCCTCTCCTAGTGACCAGGCTGCTGTTCACAAAAACATGCAGGAAAGGAGTAAAGGCATTTTTGTATCCCACAGCTTAAAAAAAATTACAAAACTGCTTTAAAAAACAATCTCTATTTTGACGAGTACCCCTAAGACTGTTGATGCATTTTAGTTCTCATCACATCCAGTTCAGTCCCATAATTATGGGTGAGCAACTGCAGACATCAAGCTGTGTGTCTACAAGTCAGTGTAATAATAGCACGGACTGTGGTTAGGCCTCTGATAATTTAATATGAATTCTTTAAAATATGCCATGTGTTTATGTATGTGCTTAGTATCTCCTGGAATATCAGTTCACTTTCTAATTATACATAAGTTCTGCAAAGAGCTTCCATTCCTTGCTGAATAATTTTGACTGTCATCAATTTTGTGATCACAAAGAATGAGTTCATTATTTAATGATATGCTGAAGCAGTCAAGACTTGACAGTCTGTATAAGCATGATTGACTTAAAATAACCAAGGCAACCCAGTTTCTAAGTACATTCTCCTATTCTTTTTGTGCTCCCTTTTCATGTCACCACCGCTCATAGTCTTTTGTCTTGGTTTTATTTTATTTTCTTCTCTCCCTCCAATGAACTGTAAGAGTTTTAGTATCTCTCCAATCAACAGAAATGCACTGTTCTTAGCTACCTCATTTACTACGTATTAGTGTGGGGGCTCTTCATGTAATCAAGTATCCTAAAGGCCTTACAAGCCATTTAATTACCTGTCACAAGTCCAATTACTGTGTGTAAGCAGACTGTCTTGCTGAACCAAGAAAATATTGCATGCAGGCATTGATTTTATTAAAGTGCTTCAGTTCAGTTCATCATAACCGAACAGAAAGACCCTTTATGCTACGGTTCCAAACAAATTGAATTTGAACTCTCCAAAGAGGTAAGTTCCACGCAGTATGAACCCTTATGGAGTGTTCCAGTGCTTCTGGGATGTGAAAGGAAAAAAGCAAAGGAGGAAGTGACAACTAAGCAAACAGTATTGCAAGCTCTAAAAGTGCAAACTACGGAGTTACTTCTGAGTAATTCTAGGAGACTAGAACTTCAGTACCAAGGTTAGTAACGGGTTTGTTTGCTGTGCTGGTGGCCTTTCACAATGCTTCCACACCCTACTTCTCATGCATATCCATATTATGCTGAAGCCTGAATAGCTGGGCTTGATTTCAGCCAGTTTAGCTGGTGTTCTTGCTCTTACCAGAACATCCTGCTGCAATTATGATCTCAGCACTCTGTATCTGATGGTCTCAGGCTCATCATAGCTGCCCTGCTCAGCCTCCAACCTGTGTAGTCCTTCCTCCAGCATAGCAGCTAACAGGAGGGCTCAAGCAAACTTTCTGCCACATGACTATTCCTCTGCTCTGCAGCTCAGTTGGGGTCTTTATTGATCAAAAAAACCTCAAGGCCTTTGCCCAACTCCCATTTTAAAATCCATCCAACTGACTCTGCAATACGGCTAGCATTCCAATGGGTTGTGCCTTTCCATCTGATTCAGGATGAAATGGGCCACCTGCTACTAAAAAAGACCCTTCCATTTCCTGCTATAACCTGGTTACCACCTAGACGTCCTGAGTTTTAATGATAACCCATGCAATCTACTGCATCTGAGATATTTGGCTATTTTTCCCTTGTGAAACCCAGAAAGATCAAACTGGACCCATACCTGTAAAGTTAGCCTTTTTGATAATGGTTGCTTTAGGGGATCTAGAGCTGTTAGGTGAATTATTCTGCTGTTTCTTCTCTCTAAACAATGACAGATTACACAAAGAAATGTAAATAATTATTTGCATTCCTTCAAAAAAACAATTCATTAAATATTTAAACTAATACAAAAGATAGCTTTAATGTATAGGATCTGAGCACGCCTTTTGGAAAAATATGACACTACTCAAAAAAGTAATTGAGTATTTTCCTGGGTTTTGTGGGGTTTTTTTAAAATATATGCTAGAAAAGTATTGATTTGATTCCAAGCATATTACTACTGGTATTTTGGATTTTACAAGCAACTTCTTTAGCCTGCTGCTCTCTTAAAAATTGTGGGTCAGACAGAGCAATTCCATTAGCATATACTCAGGAAAGTAGTCTCAATGGGACCTTTTCAGTAACAAGAAGTCCCTGAAATTTGAAGTCAGAATATCTTTTGTGCACAGGTGAAATAAAGACAACGGTGGGCAGTATGTGTATGGACTATGGGGGTGTCTATGCCCTAAAGCCTCGCTAACATGGCGACAAAGGTCACAGAGATTTAAGAAACCCCAAATCCCATAATCTTGACGAACTATCTGAATCAGCATAATCTCTCCCATAGATGCAGCTGTGCTCATAAATGCTTTTGTCACTTCAATGGACACTGCTTAGGAAAGGTGTTGCCATTCTGCCACAGTTTTAGCAGTGACATTCTGAAGAATAGCTGAGCCTTTAGAGTTCAAAGCATTTAATATCTGAAGAGTCAGTAAATCTTATCTAACCAAAATTATGTGATTTTCAAAAATATGCGAGCAACTGGAACAGAATCTGTACAACATGAAAATGAGAAGTTCCCAGTTGTTCTCCCTATTGCAAATTATGCACGTGAAGTTACAGAGAAAGGAATTAAAATTATTTATATATATTAGGTGTGCTTCATCAAGCAAAATCTTTTAACCAGTTCACAACAAAACAGCTGTCTGAATAACTGCAATAATGTATGCCCGATTTATTGTAGGTGTTTCTTTGATTTTGCCCCAATAAGCATGATAAGTAAAGAATGTTCTCTTTCATGTAGTCAGATGTTCTAGTAGGCAGCAACTGCAGCTATTGAGTTTGCTGCTGTTGCACATGATGTTAAAACCCACACAGAACCACAAAGAATATTCTTTAACAAATCTGGCAGTTCACCATTTCTCTCTCTAGAGTTCAAACCGATCCCAACTTCATTGTTACTGACAGGCCACAGATTGAAACATGCAAAGATTATCTGACTTGCTCCAGGTACTGTTGCAAGTCAGTGTCAAGCCTGAGAGCTGAATACAATTTGTCTGTCTGGTTTGCAACCCTCCTTGCTGCACTCTTACCACCTTTTCCAGTACCTGCTAATTCAAATTCCCATGAATTTTAGACTTGGGGGAATTTTCATTCTTTTGAAAATTTTTTTTTCTAACTTAGGGTGCCCAATGTATTTTGCATGGTGAATAAAAATTACATAGTGGATTCAGAAAATCTAATGAAGGGAGGGGATTTAATACTTGTAATCTTAGTACTCTTGCTCCTTATGGTATACCAATTAACCCTTTTCTCCACTAAAGTGAGAGCCACAGCTGAAAAAGAATAATGAAAACATGCCATAGGTCAGTTCCTCTGTAATAGTAAACAATGTACATCCTCTCAACTTTAATTTAATTGAGAAAATATACTTTATTCATTACATTTGGAGTTGTGCCTGTCCACCTTCCACATATGAGCAGCATTCGAGGGGGAAGACACAAGTCAATCACAGCAGTATTCTGAAGACTAGTGTTTTTGTTATGCCCAAGACCAAAAAGACCATATTGTTGTGTGCGCCTGGCTTTGTTATAGGTGGATTGCCTTTGTTCTTGTGCAAACTTGCTCAAAATAGAACCGGTGTTATGAAATCCTTGTGCTGCAAATGCATAGAACCAGAAAAAAGTTTATTATCATTTGCATAATAAGTAATTAAACAGAAATGCTAGGACAAAAATTGCATAAAAATTAGGACTCGCAGGCATGTCTTAAAAGGCCTACTTTGAGAGTACTATATTGAATTTTAACTCATCTACCACTTTGCTATTTTAAGTAATTTTTAAAGTTACATTTCTGAAGTGGTACGAGTTTTCTGATTACAATTTCACAGAGGAATGAAACATGGTAGTCCATAAAGCATTGCCACTTTTGCCTGGCTTAGAAATAACTTGATAAAAATGTGACGTTTTATCCCACCCTGCCCCCCTGCTAAACACATCCCTTCCAACTATTTCCTAATGGACAGGCCTCTGTGTAGATTTTTTTCTGGTAACATTTTTCCATCACTGCAAAACAAACACATTTAGGTAAGGCATATTAAAAAAAGCTTTCTTCCCTGGATGGTCTTTGTTTTTAAGATTGCTCCTGCACACTATGAAGTCTGAACTCTACTTGATAAAAATCCTCACTGTTGATCCTGTAATGCTAAGATACAAATCTACAACAACCCCCAAAACAAAGGACAGACTGCACATTTTTAGGTGGGGTCATAAGTTCTCCTCGGCTTTGTGCTGGCTGTGTCTCCGGGGTATTTCTCCTTCAGATGTCAAGCCCCTGCAAAATGCAGAATCTCGGCTTCACGGCCCTTCATTTCTGCCTTCCTCCCGCCCACTCTGAACTCCGCCTTGTATCTGAAGTATCCTTCGTATCTTTCTATGTAAAGGTACATATTATGCCTTCAGATCCCTAACCTAAGATGCTATTTAACCTTTTCTTCTGGGCTAAACCTGTAGGCTCTCTTCTGCCACCTCCACCACACGCACAACTCTAGCTCCAAGGGCGGGGGGATCCAAGGACTCGGCGCCCAGCTACCCACAGGCACTACAGCCACCTCCCTCAGAATTAGATCATCTTACGCTGATTAAGAGAGTTCAAGACCAGCACAGTTTGACAGCCAGGTCTGCATAAACAAGCCCAGGGAATTTTTAATAGCCCGTCGGAAAGCCGGGTTGCCGGGTCCCGTGGCGGGGGCCCAAAGTCCCTCACGGCGCTGACCGGGGGTGCTCGGCGGAGGAGGTCCGGCTTCAGCCCCAAAGAGGATCCCCTCATCTGCCGTGGTATTTCGCTCGGGTCTCCCCGCTCCCCGCCCAGGTTACTGCCTCCCCACTTATCACCCTGGGGATCGGAGGGAGGGAGGGGGGGAGGCTTTCCGTGCGCAGCCCGGCGCAGGTGCCAGGAGGGAAGTCGAAGGGCAGCGCGGGTCCCTGACCCACATAGCGCCCGGGGGCACTGCCCGCCCAAGGAATTACGCTGCCGCTCTGCAGCTCCCGGCCGAGCCCGGAGCCGTCCCCTCACCGCTGTCCCCCATCCCCAAGATGTCCGCTGCTGCTGCCGCCGGCGGGAGCGCAGCCACGGCCCCGGCCGCGCCTGCCCGGGGGCCGGAGAGGTCGGGCCGCTCCCCGCATCCCGCCCCTCCCGCCGCCGCCTGCTCTTGAGTTACCTGTTTTGATGACCCGCGTAGCCTTTTTTTTCCCCCCTCCTCTCTGCAATGAAAATCCGAGGCCGGTCACTCGCTCCCCCCACTCCCTCGCCTCGCCGCTGCTCTCCCTCCTCCTCCTTCTCTTCCTCCTCCTCCTCCTCCTCCTCCTCCTCCTCAGCGGGAGCCGGTGTCAGTCAGTCACATCAGCTGCCCGGGCAGGCAGGGAGAGCAGTGCCCAGCAGCTTCCGGGAGTGCCAAATAAAGACAAGTCCAGAAAGGGAGAGAGACGGTGGCAGAGATGGAGAAAGAAAGCAAAAAGTGGGTGGAGTGTGAAAATGGAGAGAGAGGGAGAGGTGTCTCACGGCGGCGGCTGGGAGTCTGGGGAAATGGCAGCGCTGGAGCATCACGCAAGGAGCAGGGGAGAGCGCTGGCACCCAGGGCAGGGGCACCCACGGCCACTGGCATGGTGGCCCCGCTTGCCCATCGGGCACAGCTTGGGAGAGTGGGAAGTGAGCATCCCACACCACACTGGCCCGGTCCATGCTGGGAGAGGAGAGCGAGGCTCGTGTGGAAACCATCAGACTCCTCACCTCACATGGCAGGGGAGGCTGAGGGCAGCCTCATGTATACCAGCAAGTTGCCTACTCTGAGCCAGACTAACTGTGCCAGCCTGACCACTGCTGTAGCTGGGCCCATGGTGGGGCTGCCGCCTTCGTTCACTACGGCCACGAAATCAGGACTTCTCCCAGCAGGCAAACCCTCACACCTAGGCCTTGTTTGTCAGGCCCTGTGGGCTTCACACCAGTCCATACCCCTGGGAAATAGAAGCACACGTTTTGCACTTTTGCAGTGCTTGTCACCACACTGTCCCAAGGGACATCTGATCATCCTCCCGAAATCTGCTTCACCTCCTCGTATCAAATGAGCTGGCTTTCTGCACAGAAGTCTTGGGAGAAGAAGTCTTGCTCTTGAATGGAAGAAGAATTCATTAGCTAGTGATAATAAAAAAGCCCACATACCTTTTTCAAGTCAACCATGTGGCTGTGCAAAAGCTGGTAGCACGTTTCTCTATCAAATATACAGCTTATTTAAGAAGACTTTGTGTTTCATTTCTGATGGTTTGACAACACCACTATAAAATATGGGACATAAGGATTTGGTTTAATTGTGCAGCAGTTAAATGTGGGCTGAGGAAAGTCATATTTTAAAAAGAATGCCAGAGTTAACAGGAGCTCACAGACCTCACATGCCTAAAGTCAGCATTAAGCAAAAGCAAGCAGACTCCAAGGATCTGTCTGGGATTCAAACTCACTAGTGCAGACAATGTAATTGGCGTTGGAAATTGCAAAAGAATTACAGGCACAGTTTCCTGTATGCAGTGAAATGAACTGCTTCTGCTTGGCACGTATAAACAGCCCGATGAAATCAATAGAACAGCATAACTTTTAAACCAGAGGGTCTTTCCAAAACTTCCAAGAGGGAAAAGGTAGTATGGAATTGAAAATCTGACTGGAAAAAATGCACAGAACACAGACACTATTTAGGAGAAGCAAGAAACAAGCCTGGAAGATCTCATTCTGGAAAAAAAAACGAAAAACCAAAGGATAAAGAAGTGGTGAAACTAGTATGCTTAGATTAAAGCCCAAGTTCCGTATTCCTTCCAACTCTGAAGAAAAAAATCCCAACACCTGTGCAGTGTCAGCGTGATACGTTGAAAGTTTAGGATGATAAATGCAGTAGACTTTCTGTAGAATGTCAGTTTAATTTGAAAAAACGTAACATAGTTAAGTGAAGAAAAGTTTTATAAGCTCTTATTGTAAGAGCTCGCTCAAGCACTCCACATCATCCTTTTACATAATAGGCATGTGGAAAAGAAGGAAAAACTATTGGGTATTTCCTTTCCATGGAAAGTCTACCAAACCAGCAGATGCCCTACATGTCTAAAACATGTCTGTAATCCATCTTCTCTCCTGTCTTCTAGTCCTTTCTTCACAAAAAACAAGTGAGTTCTTTCTTTCTTGTCCCCAGGAGAATTTTGGCAAACTTGAAAGGCTAAGACTAAGGTAAAGGGAACAAAAAGAACTAATAAATTTAGTCAGAAGGAAAAAAAGGGAGATTCAGTAATTGTAAAGTGATCTTATAACATGGAGGAAACCCAGTGGCAAGCAAAGGTATAAGATGTAGTGCCCAAAAAGATTAGAGAAGAAAGCCTTGCATTTTCTATAATAAATAAAGGTAATCTGAAAGGCCAGTTCTAGGAAGAACTTTGTAGTTATTAATACAGGCTGAGCAATATCTCCCTAAAGAGAAGAAACAAATGAGGGATATACAATTTTTGGACTTTGCAAAATACTGTGTGTGCAAAAATATGGACTAGATGACATGCTATTGTTTCATCAAGGAAAAAAGCTTGGACAGGAATAAAGAATAAGTTTTAGAAGTGGCATTGGAATTGGCATCAAGTGAAACACTGAGCAAGGAATGACTGGAAGATCAGACTTTGGGGCTGAGCACTTTGCCCTCAGTCTAACAACACATTCATGTATTGGCTGAGAGTTATATGCAGAAGGTACATTGATGCCAGTAATTGCAACATTAAAAGTTAAAGGTTTTTTTGTCTGTATACTTTTTCTAGTGGGGACAGGGTCACCAACTTCTGGATTGAAACACTGAAAAAAAACCACTTAAAATTCTAATTTATGCTCTAGTCCTCCTGAAATTGTGAGGAACTCTTCTAAAGCAAGAGGTGCAGTAATAGCCCTCTTGCAGGGGGCTGCATTAAAATGGAGCCTAGTGTGTGCATTTAATATAACTTTATATGTTTTTGGGTTTTTTTCATTTTATTTACTGACTTTGCTGCTGCAGACAATCTGTGCCAAGGCTGGCATGTTTTATTCCCTTTTATAGAAGAGTGTATTTCTAAAGTTGTGCAGTGATCCCAAAGTGCAGATCAGAGGCCGTAGAGATAGGCTATCAAAATCTCCATAGAGTGACAACATTGTAACCTACTTAGAAGAAAATACTCTGGTGCATCTTTATTTGCATACACGGGTTTTTTCACAGGCAAAAACTTGAAAATGTTAATTCTTACTTTCCTAGTGTATGTTTAAAATAGTCTTTCTATGTATATGACTGTAAAATTTCCCTATTGAAGAAAGTTGCACCTAAATGTTTCATAGACAAGTCTGGAGAAACCCACAAATATTCTTGCTCATTTCCTTGATTTCATTCAGTCTGTCTTTGCTGGGACAATGCAGAAAATATTAATACGAATTAAAATTGCAGAAGCAGTTACTGATGTGAAAATAAATTGGAATATCATGAAAATCTTATAGTGTGACTTGCTACATCTGCTTAAATAATATTGGAGTGCATTCAGCACATGTCAAGATGCCTTTTGCCTACCAAATCTGATGTTTAGTCTACAGAATTTGAAAAACAGCATATAGCTAATTAACAAAGTGCATCTGTGAAGTATCTTTGTGGGTATCTTGTACAGATCAAGTATCAAAACACACAGGGAAAAAAAAGGGAAGACTATGCCAAAGAAGTGGACTATTTTTCCTCTTTCAAACTAGTGTGAAATAAGGCTGAATCTGTCATCATTCAAGCTGATCACCTGTAAAATATTCAGGCAGATTCAATTTACATTTAATCTCAAAGATGTCATTCTACTGCTTTTTTATCTCTTCTCTGTATTCTCTTCTCTTTTATGCAGTAAGCTCCAGGGGTGTGGACTCTCGTAACTGTACATTAATTAGTTGTATGCTTCTTTTTAGGCATGGCAACATAAAAAGTTAAGTAATAAGCACGTGCTTGTCATTAAGTATGTGAGTAATTGCGTCCCTGTGTAGCAGAACACTTAAGCATTCCCGTTGTATTTAAGCAGCTTGTCGCGTGGGGATGGAATTACTCACTTGTTTATAATTCAGGATGTTTAAGGGCTTTGCTGAGTCCAAGGGGGAATTGTTCTGATTCTCACAAATACTAAGCTTTGTGACTACTTTTACTAATGTTAGTTTTGTCACTTAATTCAGTTCTGTAGAGGTTTTGGGAAAGCCACTCTGAATATTGGGCCTCAGTTCTGCTACGTATTTGCATTGCGCTATCTATTGATTATCATGGGATACAGGCTTATGTTATATTTTTGCTAAATATCCTTTTTTGTACAGTACTGCATTTTGATAATGGATTTCAAGTGGAGTTTTGTGCTTTTCACTTAATTACAGACAGAAATTTGTGTGTGAGTGTAGAGTTATTGTGCCACCTTAAACTACTCTTTTGCTGTGTATGAAATCTGTGGAAACACTAGTCAAAAGGAATGACAAAGTCCTACTCATTGGTCAATGCTAGTCTTCCTGGTTTAGAATCTTTAGCACTCCTGGCTCTGTTTTCACCTTTCTTTCAGTCTAGGCTGCAGGGAACCTTTAAAGAGAGACTGGCAGTGTTCTCTAATTATGCACCAGTGCAATTAAACAGTGTGAGGTAGTACTCAGCTTAGTATTTGAGTACACAGTTCTGCTTTGACAGAGTTTCAGGACAGCTTTACCACGATGCTGAGTCACTGTTTCAGCTCCAGATGTGAGCAGTGAAACACCTTCGTAGGATAATTTCAGCTGGTTAAATGTCCATGCTCTCAACCTTGGCATTGTCAGTGCTTTGTAATCTGTCTGAGGAAAATGCAAGCGTACCCAAATACTGCCAAAAGTCCAAATCAGCTAAATATGTTTTGAGGTCTTCTTCATGCCACAGCTTCTTTGACTCATTCAGAGTGTCCTGCCATCATTAGCAGCAGCTCCAGTCACTTGCAGAATGTGTGGAGAGGTCAGACATGGAAGTCTGGTGTTTTAATCTGTGTTTTCTTGTGGCTGCAGTTTTCTCTTACTAGAAGACATTCTTCTCCTTGTTGTTTCCTGCTGTGTTTCTTTCATCACCATGTGTATGGTGGCATCACTGTCATGATCAGAGCTTGTCAATACTTGATGTGTCTACATCATTAGTAAAATGCATCAGTCCTCTCCATGTACTACTAGTAGTTAAAATACCTCATTTATTGATCAGTAAAAGTAATTTTTGATTATTGCTGAGAAGTTTTTGCCATGGCTTCCTTTTTTTTTTTTTTTTTTTTTTTCCAGGAAATCCAGGTTGCAATTCTTTATTTTCATCTCCTAGAGGTAGAAAGCATAGAGCCAGCTCTAAATTTTTTCCTGGGAAGACTTACAGATGATTCCTGAAGGTCAACATTCTTGTTGCATAGGAAAGCCCAGACAGCTGGTGCAGCAGAAGTATGGAAAAATCCAAACACACAAAAAAAAAAGATTTTTTTTTTTCCTAAAATGCTGGGGATATTTGAGATTCTTTTGGTTAATAAATTAAAGGTTTACTATGCAAGCCACTGGGCTAGAAACTTTTTTTAATTATTATTTTTTAATAATTACAGAACCATCTGATTCTAGGAAATGGTGCTATAGAGAAAACACCAAATTGTGCAAAATTTTTCGTAACATCACATTAATTGATAACAAATTTTTTACAGAAAGAACACTTTTTAGGACATAATAAAATAGTAATGTGGGCAGGTAACCAATATGTATTCTGACAGTTATACACTTAGTGTTGTTCCAAGCCTTTAAATAAGACTGTGCCTTTATTCAAACAGTGGTTCATAAGTAGTGTAACCCCAACTGTGGTCGTTGCAGGCAGAGTAAGTCAAAGGAAAACCCCCTTAGAGACACAATTCCTCTGCTCTTTCACAGCAGGTAATTAGCTGCTGGGTGACATTTGCTACCCCATTCTGCCAATGCAGTGCCTAGCAGATTTTGTCCACCTCCAAGCTCCTTTGTGCTGTATGGGTGAGGGGAAAGCAAGAAAAGCACTCAGTCCCTGTTCAATCAGTTAATTCAGGCAGAAAATAAAGACCTTTACCTTGGCATAGTCACCGTGCTTGGTCTCGTCCTGTAAGGACCCATTTAGCTATTGACAGATATCTTCTGTAATTACACTTAATACCTGAATATGGAATAGAGAAGGCAAAACCACGAGTTTTGAATGTGAGTGTTTGAAATACTTTACCTAGATCTTGAAAAAAATCTGAGGTGATTTATGATTTTCCAATACAGAACTGGAATGCCAGGGGCGACAGCGATGTGAATTTTCTTCTGTTCCTTCAACCTCTCCCTCAACCAAGGACTTGAAGAGCAAGGATATCTCAGTTTTATATCCTCCTGCAAAATGAGACTGCTGGCGAGGATTCTTAGGTACAGTACATTGCTTATATTAATATGCAGTTTTGTCAGCCTAAATTATTATTTTACAATTTATGGCTAGCTAGATTAGGTGCAAGGAGCTGATCAGGCACAGCCGCACGGAGCCGAGTGCAGTCATTTACTCTAGATTTTATATTCTCCACGGCAAATGGAGTGGCATCTTTTTATTTTGTAATATTCTGAGAGCTTTTGAAGGCCAGACCCCTTCTCTGAAATCTATCCTTCTTAACACATGATTTTCCCATGCATCTGTGGCAGAAGGATTTCCTCTGTGGAGTACAGAAGGGTTTGTTCTTTCATGAGAACTTTGAAAATATAAAGCCAAACAAGGTTTTTGGATAAATGAAGCCAAGGAATAGAATAGAATAGAATAGAATAGAATAGAATAGAATAGAATAGAATAGAATAGAATAGAATAGAATAGAAAGTAGAATTATTTCAGTATGAAGGGGCCTACAATGATCATCTAGTCCAAATAGTCACCTTATCTTCCTATTTTTTTTCCCAAAAAGGAGGAGCAAAGAAAAGTAACAAAATGTAAAAGTAACAAAACGTATTTCAATTTAATGCCTAAAATGGATTAGAAGGAACTATAAATATTTAACACTGATGGGGTGAAATCCTGGTTCTCCTCAAGTCAGTAAGTGTTTTGTCTCTGACTAACAGGGTCAGCATTTCACCCTACGTGTCTGAATTCATGTTTCACTTGAATAAATATAGGCCAATCATTTTGGTATCAGAAATAATATTTTTGTTTCAAAACTAGTCATTTATTTCATTCTTATTTTCTTGCTTTCCTGTTTTTACATAGGCTCTGCACATACTGCACTGTATTTCTAAAAGCTATAATTTTCTTTAGAAAAGAATATTGTTTGCTCTCCTGAATAATTCATCTTGGAGTTCTCTTTTAATCCCCCGTCAAATGGGCCATTCTTGTATCTTCATAAAGGAAAAGAAAGGAAAACAACACTCTAAGGCTGATTTATGAATTAGACCATGAACATTAAAAATACATAAAGCTTTGGTATAAATAAGAACTTCCGTTTTTATTCTAGTTCAGTTACATCAGTACCAATGAAACAATACTATTGGTTGTATTCAGATTTCCACTATTATAACTGACTTATAGTATAAAAAAAAAAGGAGTATAAAAGATAAATATGCTGCAGATTTGATATTTAGCCTTGAGCTAATAAGGCTAGCAATATATGTAGGATTGGAAGGGGAAAAGAAATGCTTAGAGTACAATACAAATTCAACTGTAAATACTGTGCAATTTACAATATCTGGGAAACAAATAGTTGATAAAAGAGCTTTTAATCCAAGTTCCTATATATCCCATTAGGTTAAAATAAAAATATTTTAGATGCAAAGGAAAGAAGCTTAAAGCACTTTCATAGACAATCTGTAGCCTACAAATGATTGTAAGGCCTTTCATTAGAGTACTGTTACTTATTTGATGTACATGTCAGATTAGTGAGAGACCTTTCAGCATCCCAGTGAAGTTCAGCTCCATCAGATCATCCTCTGATCTGTAGAGGTCATCTACCTCTACTGCCCACTGCTGAGCTGGGATATCTCCAAATCACTGTTGTAGGCAGCTCCAACTCACTTCCCTAATATACGATGCACTCAGGCATTGCAGCTTGTATAAAGTGTGTATAAAGCATCAGAGCTGTGTGTCTTGTGGTATTTATAAAATGCTAAATGGTAATAACCCCAATAGTTGTGTCTTGCCATGGAGAATGTATTTACAAAGTCAGACCAGTGTTGAAGGCACTCACCCGTGCCACAGCATCATGAAAGGTTGCTCCGTGTATCTGAGCTAACCAATCCTGAAATTGCAGCCCCTCCCAGCCACCAGTTTCGTTAGGCCCACGATAATCAGCCAAACCTGTTTTGCTTCCTTGTGGTTGGTTGCCTCGGCGTGGTTGTGTGGTTTTTGTCCATGGCTCCTGTCACCTCCTGTGAGGTACCTTAGAGATCAGCAAAGTTGGGGGCCTTCAGGGGTTGCATTTCAGCAGCAGCAAGGAATGAAATGTTTCAAGTTCCTTTGCGTAGCACTTAATAAAAGGGAAATAAAATGTGTAAGAGGAACACTGGAGTAAACTTGGGGAAACAAAAGATAAGATGGTCACCACACTAATATTTTTGGAACCATAGGCTGACCTACATCATCAGCTGTGGCGAGCAAGACATATAGTCCCCTTCCCGAGTCATTCATCAGTATTTATAATGGTTCACCAGTGTTAATGTCATAATGTTTAATAAATTGAAATATTTCTGAAGTGCATGTTTTCCAGGAATCTTCACAGTATTGATATCAGATCTTCCTGAAACCCCTTTTTTTAGTGTTACTGAACACATTTAGTAGAGAACCTGATGTGCTCCCCATGTGGGAGTTGCTTAAGGTTGATTTGTTCATTGATTGCCCTGATTTTTGGGAGACACAGATCCCCAGTCAAAAGATTGTATATCTCCTGTAGTAATTTACTGTTCAATTAAGAAAAGCAGAACAGAAGGGATTATTACTGTTTTGATTTTATTAGTTACTTTGATGTTTGTTACTACATTTTTCCTCTTTCCTGTTGTACAAAAACACAAGCAAAACCTAGATTAAAAGTTACCGTGTCATGTCTCTGACTGTTGGCTCGGTGCCAACAAATAACAAGCTTTAGAACAATTAGTTTCATGTATACCTGGAAATACACGTGTATCTTCATGTTTCCTGATACTATCTGGGAGGAAGATGATGAGCAAAAGCTCAGCTCCTCAGGGGTTTTTCGGTCTTTTTCAAAAACATATTTCAGTACAGACACTAGATAGATGATGGGCAGTGCCAATATGCATCTGTGTGTGTCATGGGGCTGATTTTAGCAATTGGAAGTTCATACAGGAGCCTTTCTGAGCAAAACAGCTGCTGATTTGAGTCCATTTTTGTTTGAGGGAGAGCCTCAGGTTTAAAGGTCTGTTTGTTCTAGGGTGATTGAAGTCAGCACAAGTTTAGTCATTGATTCAAGAGAGCAGGTGGCAGTTCTTAGGGGTCCACTCCTGTTCCAGCTGAAGGCAGCTGAGTCGCTGACATTATTTAATAGAAGATATCCGTAATTCAGCAAATAATTAGTAAAACTGTCCTTAAACCTTTGTGCAGCTGCATCAGCTCACCTTTGTAGAACGCCTTTCTCCTTCAGATGGTGGGGCTATTGACAGGAACAGCAGTAGCAGCTGCAGTGTGGGAGTGTGTGTGTGTGTGTGTGTGTGTGTGTCTTGCCCAGCAACCTCATTCACTGACTGTGGATTTCACCTCCCACGCTCCACCTGCGAAGGGCGTGTGGTTACTCAGTTTCTATCCAGCAGCAGTAGGTGCAGCCTGCTGTTAATACTTGGTTGGAAAGCAGGTGCAGCCTCTCTTTTTCAAAATCTTTGGATGCTAGGAGTCCACGTCCAGCCTCTCTCATGCAGTGTTCATGACCTTCAGAATAGGTAGAAAGGTGCAAGCAGGATAAGAAATACAAATGAACCAGTATTATGTTAGGACTGGTTTGTGATATATGTGTATGTATAGACACATATGACTGATCTGTTTTGTAAAAGGAATTGCAGGACTAAGAGTCGTAGTAGTTTCTTCTCTGTTGTCACCATACACATTGAATTGTAGAGCATGCAGTTAAAATAATCAAGAACATAGTTTTTCTCTCTTACTCTCTTTTCCCTCTTACTCTTTTCCTTTGCCAACACTTTTTAAGCTTGTAACTTCATTTAAAGAAAAAGGACCACATTATCTTTTCTTTAATTTAATTTTATTTGCATGATACATAGAATATACAATATATAAATACAATGCATAATAATTACACAATACTTAATAAAATATTGTATGTCTAATATAAATATATTTAATATTTATAAATAAAAAATATTGTGTTTATAACATATAGGGTATATTATACATAAGGTATATAACATATAATATATAAAAATACCCCTTAGAGAATCACAGAATTGTTCATGTTGGAAGGGACCTCTTGAGTTCATCTAGTTCAACTGCCTCTAAATTACTTTTTTACCCCAAAACTGAGCAACTTTTTAATTTCAGAAAGAGAGTCCTTTCAGGCAGTTTCTTCTGTCTTATTTAAACCATTTATATGATGTATCTTTAAAAAAAAGAAACCAAAGATAAGAAGATAAGTTATATAAAGTATATAATACAAATGCACTTTTTAGAAAATTTTAAATAATTTATTCCAAAAGAATGATCATGCAGTTCAGCAGTGTAAGCAGCTACTGCTCCCTCGGAATGAATAATAGTATGATTATTTTCTTATAGCATCTACAACTCTGTATCTGAGTTATTCCATGATTCTTTCAAATAGTCATTCTAATTGTGGGTGTTTTACCTCTCTGGTTTGCTCATTCCATGTGTAAGCCACACCCTGAAAAACCGAAAAGCTTTGCACACCTAATTTAAGATTTAACCTAGTATCAGTGTTAAACCTCTTTCAGTCAATCATTCTCATACTTAAAATGCTGTGTAACTCAAGGGTTTCTATTTATTCATTTAGCAAATCAATTTATTTTAATCTGCCGTGGCTTAGAACTTCATTCCTGCAGTCTGAGGTGTGTAGTGTGCTATTTTTATGCTAAAAATCATTGGGGAAAAAAATCACTGCCTTTTTGTTTGTTTGTTATTCACTGCTTTGAATGTTACAAAAAGAAGCCAGCTTGGTAGCACTGTAGGCTTAATTCCCATAATTGTGCTCAGAGCAGACATGAGACAATCAGACCTCCTCACACTGACACAGGAACCTTCAGCCTTTCACCTACGTGCAGCTGTTTTTATGTGTTCTTACAGTGCTGTTCAGCAATGTCTCTGTTGCTGATCACCAAGAACTGGACTGGTATCACTCCTGATTGCTCCTGGACTTCTGAAAAGGTTTTGTGGGAGTTTAAAAAAAAAGGCTTATTAATTCATGTTGCTTTAGGCTATCACGATGCCACGGTCTAAAAGATCCCTAGCTTTAGAGCTACAGAATCCCTGGGAAGTTCAGGAACCTGACTCCACAGTGACCTTTTCTGAAAGAAAGGTCAGCATGCCACAGACAGACTTGCCAAGTCAACTGCTTTTCCCTGTAGACTAAAGCTTTGTGGCCTTATCCCGAGATCTGTTAGGAAACTTGGCCAAGCTACTGCTTTTTGTTGTTTCAGGAACAATATGTGTGTTGAATGAAGTTTCATACTAAGTGAGAGTGATTTCAGTAAATGGAAGTAAACTTAGCATTGAAAGTGCTTAAAATCCACCCTGTGGCTCTGTATACATAATTTTCAATTTTTTACACCTTTAAAGATTTTCTAGATTCATTCATAGAAATTGGTTCTGCAAAAATCTCAACTCTTCCATTTTCATGCTTGTTCTCCTCTTGCTCTCTCCAAGTTGAGAGAGCAGGGACTTATTTGGCACATTAGGGATTGATCTTCCAGTAGTTTGGGATTAAAAAATAACCCTAGTTACTGACACCTCATTATTGTTAATTCATTATTTCCTATGCCAAAGACTTTTTAAGCACAGGGGTTTAATTGCTTTATTTTAGGGGAACATTTTTGGGGTACAAAATCTGGGCAGGCCCTTACCAGTTACTCTAAACACAGTCACAGAAGTGTTTTGACAGCTGGAAGTGGCTTGGGGTGACAGCTTTGCTTTGACAGTGGCTTGGGGCTTTTTGGTTTTGACTACAGATTAAATTTTGGCCAGGACAAATATGTGATCTCCCCACCCTCTTTCTTCAAACTTCTCTTAGTGAGAAGTGGCCATTAATACTGAAAAGACTTCAAAACATGAAGATTTTATTGTATTAAATTTATCCAGTATAATACTTCAATATATATTCTTTTATCTCTGTTCATTTGCATCTTAGATTAGGATGCCTGTTTAGGACAAGAACTAAATCTTCAGGTAGTATTAATCAGCCAAACCATTCTTTGGATGTATTATGTAAATTTCTCCGTTAATATTTTAGAAGTGGATTCTTACCTGTAGCAGCTGTTTTTACCTATTTCATGTTTCAGATCATATTCTCAGTTCTTCTAAATCTCCAGACTTCTTCAGAAAGCTGCAGAGATCTGCTGATTTATAGTCACTGTACATTTGACCCAGCATTCATGCAGTTACTTCACTGAAATATAATCTGGAACCAGGAATGTGTGTGCTGCTAAGGGTTTAATACTTTATTTATGTGACTACCGTTGCATAAATATATGCCAATCCACAGTGGCTTCTATATTGAATACTGTCAGGTCATTGTCCAGTCATGCCCACACAGACTCAGATACAGATACATATCTGGACACAGATAAGGCATTGGGAAGTGGGAGTTCTGAGGTGCTGACAGGAATCCGTGAATCATGGACTGATGCCAGTCAAATATGTTACTCTCCTAAATTTTTTTTTTTTTTTTTTTTTTAACCCTCAGAAACCTCAATCAAGGTACTTACAGCAAAGTAAAATATGAATATGTCAAATTCCTGTATGAGTCACAGACCAGATCCTGTGGATCAAAAGCTCTGTGGCTGAACTTTGCACTGGGCTTTATGAGGACAACTGGTATTTGCAGGTGCCAGTAATACTTGTCGTTCCCGGTTCAGATTGCTCTGCAGTGTTGCAGTTTAGCACAGATACATTCACCTAGAATTTGCCATGTGCTCCAAGGAATAACTTGTCATCAAACCCTCATATCAGTAACTATATATGCAGTAAATAAAGAGAGATTGTTCCTGTCTATGACAAAAAGGCGGGGGAACATACGTCAGTTGGCTGTTTAGGTTTCTTATGATTCAGTTGGCTCAACTGACTCAAATCAAATGTTATGATAATTTCCCCATCAAGTTCCATCTGTTTCAGAAGGATGACAGACCTGAATTTGTGGGACTCCTGTCCCACAGTATTATCAGAAGGACGTAGTGACGTATTTTGAGTCTGGCAGCACCACTGGCTATTTTGGCTGGTGGTGTGCAGGATCAGGTGGGATTGGCCAGTACCAGCTCCACACGTGTTGTACCAGCAAACGTTTGGTTGGGTCTGTGAGTCGTATCTACTGACAACACACTTATGGTGCTGTCCAAAAAAAGAGAGGGATACTAGTGGTAAAGTACATCATGCTCAAATTTATACATCTCTGTGTTTCAGTAATGGAGGGAATGTTGGATTTTATAGCACGATCCCTGATCAGCTCTGAAATTCTCATGCAGCTTTGTGAAGAAATGAAACTTTCTAGCACAATTTTGCTTATATACCACAAGTTTTTACACTTTTTCACAACTTCTTAAATAACCCATCTTTTAAAAAAAAAA